>NC_133662.1:8797405-9007276 GCF_037893015.1 Macrotis lagotis
GCAAAAACTTAAAAAAAAAAATAGTAGTCTGTTCTTGTCTTAATGTTTCTTAACCCTGAGAGGGCTTCACTAGGAATATTAAGAAGGTTTTATTGGGAATGTTCCACTTAATACCAATATAGTTTAATTAATTGACTACTTTATCAACTTTTTAGTAGGTGGGTAGAGATGGAAACATATCAGTTCATTTCAAAGTGAAGGAAGTCAGTGGTGTTGATTGTTGTCCTTCATTCTTGAAGAGGACCAAAATGACATCACTATGTTGAAGTCAAGGTATAGTGTGTTCTGTTGTAGCTGATCAGACCAATAGGAGCTTGTAAGGCTCTATGGGTACCAATAATCCATATGAATATTTGAAGTGGAGATGCTTCCAAATTTGCACATCTCACATTTCTTTTGAGCTACTGTTAAATCCGCTTTGCTCATAGACAACAGTGCTTTCTTTGACTTGGGCATGCTGTTCTGAATGATGCTAGTATCTCTCAAATCATGCAATTGATTCCAAAGTTCGTTGGAGAAATCTTGAGGGTGTCTTTGTATTACTTATGATCACTATGTGAGCACCTGCCTTGTGTGAGTTTTCTGTAAAATAGTCGTTTAGGCAAACATAAATTTGGTGTTCAAAAATGACCAGTCCATCAGAGTCACACTCCCTGCAGTAGAGATTAATTGGTTGGCAGTTTAGCTCAAGAAAGGACCTCATTGACCAGTGCCTTATCTTTTTTAGTCTTCCTTAGCCAATTCAAAGGGAAACAGTTTAGTTTCCTGGTTTGACACTGGCATACTTCCCAGGTTTCACAGGAATACAACAATGAGGTTAATAAAATGACTGTAAACTTTGTTTAGTAGGCAGTTTAATGCCTCTTCTCTCCTACATATTCTTTTGTTTTGTTTTGTTTTTTAGATTTTGCAAGGCAATGGGGTTAAGTGGCTTGCCCAAGGCCACACAGCTAGGCAATTATTAAGTGTCTGAGGTCGGATTTGAACTCAGGTACTCCTGACTCCAAGGCCAGTGCTCTATCTACTGTACCACCTAGCCGTCACCTAGCTGCCCCCTCTCCTACACATTCTTTTGGAGCTCTCAAACACTGAGCTAACTTTGACAATATGTGTGTCAACCTCATTATCTATGTGGACATCTCTGGAAAGTATACTGCCAAGATAAGTAAATTTATCCATAGTATTCAGAATTTCTCTATTTGCTGTGTATGATGTGATGCTGTCTGATGGAGCATCTGGTTTTGTTTTGGGGTTTTTTTTTGGTGTCATTATTAGGTCAAAATTAGTACAAGTAACAGATCCATACTTTGTTGTATCTCAGTTTCATAGTAAAACTCCCCTTAGATGTGTTTGTTGTCTCTCTTAATTAGAATCAAAGTACTTATCTAGTAAGTACTTAATATAATGTTACTCTGATACTTGGTTTCATAACTCATCAAACCAGTTACTTGTGGCATTTTTAAAAAAATTTTTTCTTTTAATTTATTTAAGGTAATAGGGTTAAGTGACTTGCCCAAGGTTAAACAGCTAGGTAAGCATTAGGTGTCTAAGGTCGCATTTGAACTCAGGTCCTCCTGACTCTAGAGCCCTGCTCTATCCACTGTGCCACTTAACTGCCTCAACTTGTAGCATTTTGACAAGGGAAAAATGTTTCACCACTTCTCCTTGCTTGAGACTGGTCACACTTGCTAGAACTTGTATGAGTCATGATGTCACCCCACAAGAGAAAATGCTTTGCCACTAGTGGCTTGTTCACTAGCCACTTGACATCCCTCTCTCTAGATAAAACAGAGCTTACTGTCTCATGGGAGTTCTGGAACAGTGCAGAACTGCAGGTGAAGCTCACTTGCTCTTTGTTTGGGCTTAGATTAGTTCAGAGTGAATGAAAATAGCAATTATTTCTGTTTTGCTCAAAAACCCTGAGGATCTCCCCTATTCTTTGCTTCTTTTCTTAATTATTTGCCTTAATCCCTGAGTAGCTTTGAAGGTCTTGCCCTGGGCATTTGATGCTTTCTTTGCTTTGTCTCTTACCTAGACTTTTTTTTTTGGCTAGGCAATGGGGTTAAGTGCTATGGGGGTAGGTGGTTTGCCCAAGGCCACAGGGCTAGGTAATTATTAAGTATCTGAGGATTTGAACTCAGGTACTCCTGACTCCAGGGCCAGTGCTCTATCCACTGCTGCCACCTAGCCACTCCCCTTACCTAGCCTTAATTACTTTTTCTTCAGTCAAACTAACCCAGGAAAGACCTTAGCTTTAAAAGATCAAGATCTTCCACTATATCCAAGGCTATCTCCAGTTGTCCTGATCCTTATCTGGCCCTTAGACCCAGATGACTCTGGAGGAGAAAGTGAAGCTGGTGACCTCTCATTTAAATCCAATTCAGTTGCATGTCATGGCATCACCTCCAGATGTCATAGTCCTCTTCATGAGTTAAGGACAAACAACAATCCATTATGCCAGGAACTCCTCTCAGTACAGGTAAAGTGTGGTTAAATTTTAATTTATTTTTTATGTAATTAATAACTTTTTTTTAAATCCATGCCTATTTAAGGTTTTGTTATTACAATACAGCCTCATTACTTAATATTAACCCAGTAAAATATGAGCATTCTAGAGAATTTTCATGAATTATTTCTAATTGCATTCTTACTTCTAGAAAAATTTCTTTCCCTTCTCTATGGTTTCATCACCCTTAATTAGTGTTGAGATACCATTGTACCTTTCTATTCTACTCTTCTATAAGTAAATGTTCCAGGAGGATAGAGATTAATGACCTAAAACAGAGGATGACAAGCTGCTTGTTTTGTATGGCCCTTGCACTAAGAATGATTTTTGCATTTTAAAATAAAGTTTTATTGTATTTAAAAATATAAAAACATTTCTCAGCTGGCAGCATAGTACAAAAATAGGCCATGGTTTGCCAACCGTAATGTGTAATTTGAAAAGAACAAATGGTGTGCAAGCTATCATTCCATCTCTGTCCCTACTACAATTTTCACCCTTCTATTTGTTCTCTCTGGTATGAGGTGCCCCTCATTTGTATTACACCAATTTGTGGTTAGACTTTTGAAAATCGAGGATAAAAAAATCTTTTTTTCTTTATAAGTGAGGACTGAACAGGGCATGTGCTACTAGACATTTTGAAAATGATAAGCATGAATGTATGACTAAGCTACTAGGTACCTTGGGGATGATAAGGCAGGAAGAACTATTGACTCCTTAAGGAAGTAACTTGGGCAGCTAGGTGGTACAGTGAATAGAGTACTGGCCCTGGAGTCAGAAGGACCTGAGTTCAAATTTGGCCTCAGACACTTAATAATTACCTAGCTGTGTGACCTTGGACAAGTCACTTAACCCTATTACCCTGCAAAAACAACTAAAAAAAAAGGAAATAACTCTTCCATTGATTCTCTCTTCCCACCAGATGATATCATATAATTCTGAATTTGGAGTCATAAAACTTGAGTTCAAATCCTAACATTGCCATGATTACTTGTATAACCTTGGCCAAGTCACCTAACCTTTCTGAGCTTAAGTTCCCTCCAATATAAAATGAGGGGATTAGATTTGATAATGCTAAGGGTCCCTTCTAAAACTATAATCCTTGGTTCTGATGCAGAGAACCATGGGCATAGGGAATATTGAAAACAAATTGTGTAAATGTTTTATTTGCATTGTTAAGGAAGTCTTCCTTCTTCCTTTATCCCTCTGTAAAATACCCTTTAGTCTGTAGCCGGATCTTCAGTCTGATCTAGATTGTATCCTCTTTTGGTTTGGGGCAGCTAGGTTGAAGGTGCTAGAAACAACATTTGAGACCATCTGTACCAGAATCTGAGACCCTTCAAACCCTTTCCAAAAGACAGACTATCCAATGTAGGATTTGGGTCACTCCCAGGTCACCATCTCTTCCCATGGATCCTGAGGAGGAATTTAAGGAGATTTCTGGAGGGGCTTGGGCTCTTGTTTTCCAGATTTCTGCTAAGCCTGGCAGTTGGCCTGCCAAGATTAATTAGCAATCCATGTGGCTTTTTCTTACTCTCTTCTTAACTTGCCTATTACTTCCTTTTGTGTTGTAACTACTTTTAATAAATTTCTATTTTCTTTTTACACGTGCATTCCTGGGTCAGAGATTGAGTCTTCACAACAGAAAAATCGAATAAAATCTGCAACAATTCTACCTATCAAATGTTAAATCATCCCAGCATTTGAAGACCTTTCTGAATAGGGTATACTCAACTCCCAAAGCAGCCAATTCCATTTTTAGACTATCTCCATTTGTTATTATTTTTTTCTTATATAGTCTACATATCCCCACTGTGTATGCCACTCATTACTTCTGGTTTCAACCCTGGTGATTTTTTATTTTATTTTGAGTTTTTAAAGGTTTTATTTATTTTGAGTTTTACAATTTTTCCCCAATCTTATTTCCCTCTGCCCACCCCCCACAGAAGGCAATTTCCCAGTCTTTACATTGTTTCCATGGAATACATTGATCCAAATTGAATATGATGAGAGAGAACTCATATCCTTATGGAAGAAACACAAAATATAAGAAAAAGCAAGATCAGACAAAAAGATATCAGCTTTTTTTTCTAAATTAAAGGTAATAGTCCTTGGTCTTTTATTTTTTTGGTTTTCAATTTAATATTTATTCTCATTTTGTACAATTTTTTATACATCAATAAAATATTTTTGTTTAAAAGTAAAAAAATACCCCCTCCCCCCCAAAAATATAGACTCACTTGAGTGATAAAGTAAAGAGGAGAAAAATTAAAATAAAAAATAATAGTAATAATTGTAGGTATGGCCAGGTGGTGTAGTAGATGGAGCACCAGCCCAGGAGCCAGGAGCACCCAAGCCCATATTCAGCCCCATACACCCAACAGTCACCCAGCTGTGTGACATGCAAGCCACCCCAACCCCACGGCCCTGCATAAACCAAAAAAAACAAGGGAAAAAAAAAGACATAAAATAAAATAGTAATAATAGTAGGGGCAGCTGGATGGCAGACAGACTGCTGGCCGTTGAGCCAGGAGGAGCCTGGTCCGCATCTGGCCTCAGACACCCAATGATCACCCTGCTATGCGGCCCCAAGGCTCATTTGCCCTTGCATCCCCCCCCAAAATAATAATAATAATAATAATAATAATAATAATAATAATAATAATAATGATAAATGTGCTTCAGTCTGTGTTCCAACACCACCAACTCTGTCACGGGGGGATCACATTCTTTATGATGAGTCCATCACAAAAGCTACTTCCAAATTTTTCCACCATTGCCATACCTGATTGTAACTCCCTCCTTTTGTATTTCTCCACTACCGTGTACTATATTTTTCTCTCTCCTTTCACTCTGACTCCGCTGTAGAGTAGCTGAGTGGCACAGCAGACAGATCTCTGGCCCTGGGGCCAAGAGGCCCTGAGCCCCCATACCACCCCTTAGGCCCAGCATCCACCTGGCCCTGTGGTCCCGGACAGGCCATCCAATCCCAGCCCCTTGCAAGCAGTAAAAAAGAAAATGCGTCATATCTGACCACTCTCCCCCCCATGGTCCATCCTTTCCTCCTTCATTCACATCCCCACCCCTTCCCCTGTCTCCCCCCTCCTTACTACAAGTGTCTATACCCCATTGAGTATATATGCTGTTTCCTCTCCTAGCCACCTCTGATGAGAGCAAAGATTCCCTCATTCCCCCTTGCCTTTCCCCCTTCCATATCATTACAATATCTCATTGTAATAAAGAAAAATCTTAGTACATGAAATATCTTGGCCTATTCCCCTCTCCTTTTTCTTTCTCCCATTAAATTTCCCTTTTTTCTATTGACTCCATTTTTACACCATATTTTATCTTTAAATTCAGCTTTCTCCTGTGCTTCATCTATAGAAGCTCCTTCTACCTGTTAATTGAGAAGGTTCATATGATTATTATCAGTGTCATTTTTCTATACAGGAATACATGCAGTTCATCATCATTAAGTCCCTCATATTTTCCCCTTCTCCTCCAATCTCCATGCTTCACCAGAGTCCTGTAATCTGAAGATCAAACCTTCTGTTCAGCTCTGGCCATTCCAACAGGAACATTTGAAATTCCCCTGGTTCATTGAAAGTCCATCTTTTTCCCTGGAAGAGGACATTCAACTTTGCTGGGTAGTTGATTCTCAGTTGCATTCTAAGCTCTTTTGCCTTCCTGTATATTATATTCCAATATCTACAAGCTTTTAATGTAGTTGCTGCTAAATCTTGTGTGATCCTGACTGCAGCTCCACGATATTTGAACTATGTCCTTCTGGCTGCTTGCAATATTTTGTCTTTGACTTGGGAGCTCTGGAACTTTGCTATAATATTCCTAGGGGTTGGTTTTTTGGGATCTCTTTCTCGGGGGGTTCAGTGGATTCTCTCCATTTCTATTTTGCCCTCTGCTTCTAGAATATCAGGGCAATTTTCCTGTAGTAATTCTTTGAAAATGATGTCAAGGCTCTTTTCCTGATCATGACTTTCAGGTATTCCAATAATATTTAACTTATCTTTCCTAGATCTGTTTTCCATATCAGTTGTTTTTTTAATGAGATGTTTTACATTTTCTTCTAATTTTTCATTCTTTTGGTTTTGAAGTATTGAGTCCTGATTTTTAGTAAATTCATCAATCTCCCTGAGTTCTATCCTTTGTTTGAAAGATTTGTTTTCCTCAGAGAGCTTTCTTATCTCTTTTTTCCATCTGGCTTTTTAAATTTTAAATTTAAATTTAAAATCCTGCTTTTTAAAGCATTCTTATCCTCAATAACTTTTTGAACTGTTTTATCCATTTGACCTAAGCTGGTTTTTAGCATGCTATTTTCTTCAGCATTTTTTTGGATTTCCTTGACTAAGCTGTTGACTTCATTTTCATGTTTTTCTTGCATCTCTCTCATTTCTTTTCCCAGTTTTTCTTCTAACTCCCTCATTTGATTTTCAAAGTCTTTTTTGAGCTCTATCATAGCCTGAGCCCAATTTCTGTTTTTCTTGGAGTCTTTAGATGCAAGAGCTTGTGCTTCCTCATCTTCAGACTGAGTGTTTTGATCCTTCTTGGGCTCACAGGCAAAATATTTCTCAATGCTGTTCCTCTTGTTTCTCTGCTTGTTCATTTTCCCAGCCTTAGCCTGTTTTGGGGGTGCTTCCTGAGCTTTTGGGACACTCCCACAAGGGTCTCACTGTGTGAGGCTCTGTCCTCCCTCCTGGTCTGTGAATGAACATATGCGCCCCCCTCTGCCACAGGGCTGAGGTAGGGGAGGCCCTGCTGTTCTATGGGGGGGCCTAGACTGCAATCAGGATCTGAATGTAGTCAGAACCCCAGAGTCCTGTTCCAGGGGCAGAGGACAGAGCTCTGCAGTCTCTCTCTCCACTCCCCTCCCTAGGCTCAATGGGCTCATGCCCTGGGGGCTCCTGCTTATGGCTCCCCCTGCTTCTGTTTCCTGGATCTGGACTGCGTTGGCCACACTGCTGCTCACTGCTTGCTGTGTGCCCTGAGGGCTGGGGTTCAGGTGCTCACTCTGGCAGAGGTCCCCCCTTCCCCCAATTTATGCCTGGTGATCCCGGGGGCATAGATCAGGAAACTCCCCCGCAGCTCCCAGCTCCCTGGGGCTTCCTCTGGACAGCTGATCTTTCGCTCTGGTGGGCCGCCCCTCCAACCCCGGGGAGCAGAGCCTTTCTGCTCTTTTCCAGGTTACCTTGAGTAGGAGAACTGCCTCACTGGGTCCCTCTGTTGGTTCTGTCTCTCAAAAATTTAGAGTCCTTAGTTTAGAAGTTTTATATTCAACCCTGGTGTTAAAGAGAACAATTGTCATTCTTCTTTCATGTGACAGCCCTTTTGACAATCAATTGCCTGGGTGCTATGGTGTCATTAATTTGGATACCTCATTCAAAGATATTGTAATCCATTTATGCCTCTTAATCCTTTGTGATTCTTATCTGTTTCTTGTATAGATTTCTTTTTTTTTAGCTTTCTTTTGGCAAAGCAATGGGGTTAAGTGGCTTGCCCAAGGCTACACAGCTAGGTAATTATTAAGTGTCTGAGGCCTGATTTGAGCTCAGGTACTCCTGACTCCAGGGCCCTTGCTCTATCCACTGCCCCACCTAGCCAGCCCCTTCCTATAGATAATTTACAGAGGAGCTACCTAATATCCTATAAGTCTTCCCTAGTTCTCTAGACATTGCTTAAATATCATTGAGGTTTGCTAACTTTCCATCAGGGTCTCCTTCATTCTTGACCCATGACTAGCTCTTTTTTTCTGGTCATCTCTCTTATGCTGCTCCTTTCACAATTCTTGGTTTGCAATGTATTGCCACCTACTTATGCTCCTTATGTATCTCTTCATTGTCATTTGGATTTTGCTTAATTTATTTATTTAAACATTTTAACATTTTACTTGTTTTCCAGTTATATACAATAGTAATATATACCCATCATTTTTTTTTTTTTAGGTTTTGTTGCAAGGCAAATGGGGTTATGTGGCTTGCCCAAGGCCACATAGCTAGGCAATTATTAAGTGTCTGAGACCGGATTTGAACCTAGGTACTCCTGACTCTAGGGCCAGTGCTTTATCCACTGTGCCACCTAGCTGCCCCATACCCACCATTTTTTGCAAGGCTCTGAATTCTACAATTTTTCCCCCCTCCTCCCTTCCCTCCCCCCCCCCAGAAGGCCTTCTGATAGTCTCTTCATTGTTTCTATGCCATATATTGACGTAAATTGAATGTTATAGGAGTAAACATAGACCCCTCCCCCACAAGATGGGAAACCTCAATAGAGAGAGAAAAAAAATGTACTTTGGTCTCTGTTCAGATTTCAATGGCTTTGTCTCTGGGGTGAGTTCCTTTCTTTATCATAAGTCCACCAGAGAAGTTGCTTCAATATTTTTCCTTCAGTTGCTATCACTAACTGTACCTCCACTCTATTTTTACCCACTTTCATTTATTCTATTCTCTCTCTCTCCTTTCATCCTGGCCCTGTCCAAAAGTGTGTTGCATTTGAGTACCCTCTTCCTTGATCTTCCCTCTCTTCTATCACCTATTCCCCCCTTCCCTCCCCCAATTCCCCCTCATCCCATCCCTTTCCTCCCATCCTTCTCCAGGGCAAGACAGATTTCCTCACCCTATTGATTGTGTATGTCATTTCCTCTCTGAACCATTTCTGATGAGAATAAAGGCTCACTCATTTCCCCTTGCCTTCCCCCCACCTCCACTCCATTGAAAAAGCTTTTTATTGACTCTTATGTGAAATCTCTCAGCTTCTTCATCTCCTTTTCCTTCCTCCCAGTACTTAACCCCCATTGCCCATTGACTCCATCCCTTTACCACACCATACCATTATATCCTACTCCTTCCTACGTCCTGTCTATATATTCCTTCTAACCGCTCTTATAAATGAGAAAGTTCATATGAGTTATCAATATTTTCTTCCCATGCAGGAATACAAACAGTTCAACATCAAGTTCCTCATAGTTAATCCCTCTCTTCCACTCCCTCTATGGTTCACCCCATCATCCTGTATTTGGTGATCAAACTTTTTGTTCAGCTCTGGTTGTCTCCATAGGAAAGTTTGAAAGTCCCCTGTTTCATTGAAAGTCCATCTTTTCCCCTGAAAGAGGATGTTCAGTTTTGCTGGATACTTGATTCTCAGTTGTAAACCAAGATCTTTTGCCTTCAGGAATATCATATTCCAGTCCCTATGAGCCCTTAATGTAGATGCTGCCAGATCCTGTGTAATCCTGACTATGGAGCCTCAGTAGTTGAATTGTCTGTTTCTGGCAGCTTTTAGAATTTTCTTTTTGATTTGGGAGTTTTGGAATTTGACTGTAATATTCCTGGAAGTTTTTCTTTTGGGATCCCTTTCAGAGGGTGACTGGTGAATTCTCTCGATTTCTGTTTTACCCTCAGTTTCTACGATCTCAGGGCAATTTTGCTGCATTAATTCTTGAAAAATGAAGTCTAGGCTCTTCTCCTGGTTGTGGCTTTCAGATAGTCTAATAATTTTTAAATTATTACTTTTGGATCTGTTTTCAAGGTTGGTTGTTTTTACAATGAGATATTTCACATTTTCTTCTAATTTTCGGCTTTTTTAGAAGAGTTTTATTTCTTCCTGATTTCTTGCAAAGTCATCAGCTTCCTTTAGTTTCATTTTGCATTTGAAGGAGTTATTTTCTTCAGAGAGCTTTTTTATCACCTTTTCCAGCTGGCCAATTCTGCTTTTTAAGGCATTCTTCTCCTCATTTGCCTTTGTTTTGCTTTTTCTATTTGGCCTAAACTGGTTTTTAACATATTATTTTCTCCAATATCTTTTTTTATATCTTTCACCAAGCTTTTGATTTATTTTTTGCAAGGCAATGGGGTTAAGTGGCTTGCCTAGGGCCACACAACTAGGTAACTATTAATTGTCTGACGCCAGATTTGAACTCATATGCTCCTGATTCCAAGGCCAGTGCTCTATCCACTGCACCACCTTGCCTCCCCTGATTTGGTTTTCATGAGTTTTCTGCATTTACCTTGCAAAAACCTAAACAAGAAAAAAATAAGAAAGATTTAATTCTGATCTATTCTGGTCAATTCAGGATCTATCAAGAATTCCATAGGCTTGTTTGATGAAACATCCTACCCACCTCTTGACAGAGAAATCACGAATTTAAGGTACAAAATGAAAATATTTTCAGACATGATCATTCTAGAGGTTTGTTTTGTTCTCTATATATTTGATATAAGTACTTTTTCTGTCTTTCAGTTTTGGAGGGAGTTGGAGAAGTGGAACTATAATGTTTTAAAAGAAGAAAAGTTAGAAAAGAGTTATCAGGGGCAGCTAGGTGGTACAGTGGATAGAGCACCGGCCCTGGAGTCAGGAGTACCTGGGTTCAAATCTGGTCCCAGACACTTAATAATTACCTACCTGTGTGGCCTTGGGCTAGCCACTTAACCCCATTTGCCTTGCAAAAACCTTAAAAAAAAAAAAGAGTTATCAAAATGCTTTTTTTAAAGGCAAGAGAAAATAAGAAAGGGCAATAGGACACAAACACAGGAGAACTTTGAAAATAACATGATGTTGAAGTTAGGTACTTGGAGGGAGAAGTAAGCTATACAAAGTAAAGTGTTGCAGTTACATATGCCATTTTTTTCTATTATGCTTTGTATGTGGAGATGCTCATTATACTTGGTGCTGATAAGTTTAGAATTTTTAAAGTACATTAATTTTTTTTTTTTTTTAGATTTTTGCAAGGCAATGGGGTTAAGTGGCTTGCCCAAGGCCACACAGCTAGGTAATTATTAAGTGTCTGAGGCCAGTTTTGAACCCAGGTACTCCTGAATTCAGGGCCGGTGCTCTATCCACTGTACCACCTAGCCACCCCTTAATGTATATAAAAAATTAAAAGAAATAAAGATTAATACTATTTTTGGTATCTTAAATTGCCATTATAAATTCCTCTATTTCTACAAATCCATACAACTTGGCAATTTCTTTGCTTTTTCTTTTGTCAACATATTATTGACTAATTTTGTATAGATGTCATACACAAAGAGCTGTTTTACTCCAATCTCAGATATTAAAGGCTTCATAGCCTTCATCTGGCAATAGATGATATTTAGTAACATTCATTAAATATAATGACATATGACTACTCCGGGTTTGATGATCTGATATCTGTTTATTCTTAAAGCATCCCTGTAGATTTTTGATCTGTATACCATATTCTCTAAAAATATTTGTTAATCCTCTTCCTTTTTGGCAAGGAAATGTTTATTTTCCTATAGGTGCTTTAGGGTAAATGGCCATTTGTATTGTTAATATTGAATGCATTTTCAAAGAGCAATAAAACTGACCCTTTTACTCAGCAGGAAGAAATCATAAAAAGACAGGAAAAGTCTCACATATTCAAAAATATTCATAGCAGTTCTATAGTGGCAAACAATTGGAAATTGAGGGGATGACCGTCAACTGGGGAATGGCTAAAGAAGTTATGGTATATGAATGTTGTGGACTACTATTGTTCTGTAAGAAATCATGACTGGGGGCAGCCAGGTGGTGCAGTGGATAGACCACCGGCCCTGGAGTCAGGAGTACCTGAGTTCAAGTTCAGCCTTATTATTACCTAGCTGTGTGGCCTTGGGCAAGCCACTTAACCCCATTGCCTTGCAAAAACTAAAAAAAAAAAATCATGACTGAATGGACTTTAGAGAAGCATGGAATTGATGAACTGATGCTGAGTGAACAAAAGATCATTTTACATATTAATAACAACACTGAGATGATCAACTATGATGAATACAGCTCCTCTCAGTATTTCAGAGATCAAGGACAACCCTGAGATACCTACTATAGATAGAGAAAAAAAACTACAGAATCTGAATGCATACCATGTTCACGTTTTAAAAACTTCTCTTATGTTTTTCCTTCCTATCTCATGATTTTTCTTTCTTTCCCCTTAGTTCTAATTCCTCATACACAAAATGACTAATACGTAAATACATTTAACATAAATATAAATGTACAATTTTTACCAGACTGTTCACCATCATGGGGCAGGGAAGAGAGGGTAATAGAAAAATGTGTAATGTATAGGCATTATCCATCTGTCATAAGTTCTTGGTGTCCACAACCATTCTGGAATCTATCAATAATCAATTTTTAGAGTAAGATTTTCTGGGAGGGTTTTGTGAAGGCATCTGAGATTGTAGTGTTTTCTTAGGGGAAAAGTTGCCAGAGGAAGAAGATGAGGGCAAAGACAGAGTTCTTGGGAACATGGAGAGAGAGAGGTGCTAGTGCTCAGGTTCACCTCATTCTTTCATCCAGAGAAACGATGAAAGAATAGCTGATTGCTACGGTCAAGGGTGGTGTGGCAGGTGTAGTGGGTCAGTGTTGAATGGATTTGGTTTGGTGACATTATCCCGTAGAGACATCCTCCCCCCTCTGTACTCTAATCAACAGAGGAAGTGCTCCCCCACTCTCCAGCAACACTGAAGCAGGAAAAAACCAATTTCTGCCCTTGTAACTAGAAACTCAGAACTGGATTTCAAATTTGCAATGAACTGGACTAACTTGACTTTTTTTTTTCTCTTTCCTCTTTCACTTTCTTTTTCTTCTTGTTATTGGTGATTTTTGTTACCCAATAAAAGAAATGAGCATGATAACTTCATGCTTGCTTAAGCTTGCAGAAGTTTCTATTCTTTTACCCTTCAACCCATTGTGGGAAACATGGAACAGGCTGGGTTTTCCTCAGATTACCATCTGGTAGAACTGTCTGAGAGATTAGGAACCCAATAAAAATTAAAAATATCCCATAGATCATGGGTTAATAAACTATGACTTGGTGGGTCAAATCAGGTTCACCACTTATTTTTGTATGAACTTTGAGCTAAGAATTTCTTTTTTACATTTTTGAATAATTAAAAAATCAAAATAGTATTATTTCATGATACATGAAAATTATTTGAAATTAAAATTTCAATGTCCATAAATAAGGTTTGTTTGGAATCTGTACACTGCTTCTGCAGTATAGTAGTTGAGTAGGACCTTAGAGGGTGCTTTTGGTTTATTTTTTTTTTTTAGGTTTTTGCAAGGCAAATGGGGTTAAGTGGCTTGCCCAAGGCCACAAGCTAGGTAGTCATTAAGTATCTGAGACTGGATTTGAACCCAGGTACTCCTGACTCCAAGGCCGGTGTTTTACCCACTACGCCACCTAGCCACCCCACTATGCCACCTAGCTGCCCTAGAGGGTGCTTTTGTCATTTATTGTGATCATGTTGCTGCTCTAGGCACTACAAATTATAGTGGCACAGTTATAAATAGACAATATTTTGAATGTCACATTATCATACAAGAAATTTCATTATTATATTTTATTATCAGTGCATAGCCATCATGTCAAAACAAGAAAAGAAGATAAAAGTAGACTTTAAAGTCACAATTTTAAAGCATAGTGGAGTGTAGATTATTTTATTATCAAATTAGATGGCAAAGCATTTGGTTTAATATGAAAATGAAATAATACTTTGATTATAAAATACAACAAATATTGATATTACCAGATTAAGTATTCATTACATTATAGCTAATTCAGAGGAAAGCAATGGTTAGAAAAATTAGAAAATTATTTTATTAAAGATATCATTTGAGTTTTACAATTTTCCCCTAATCTTACTTCTCTACCCGCCACGGAAAGCAATCTGTCAGTCTTTACTTTGTTTCCATGTTGTACACTGATCCAAATTGAGTGTGATGAGAGAGAAATCATATCCTTAAGGAAGAGACAAAAAATATAACAAGATCAGACAGTAAGATATCTGGTTTTTTTCCCCTAAATTAAAGGGAATAGTCCTTGAACTTTGTTCAAACTCCACTGCTCTTTATCTGGATACAAGATGGCACTCTCCTTTGGAGACAGCCCCAAATTGTTCCCAATTGTTACACTGATGGGATGAGGGAGTCCTTCAAGGTTGACCATTACTCCCATGTTGCTGTTAGGGTATACAGTGTTTTTCTGGTTCTGCTCATGTCACTCAGCATTAATTCATGCAAATCCCTCCAGGCTTCCCTGAAATCCCATCCCTCCTGGTTTCTAATAGAACAGTAGTGTTCCATGACATACATATACCACAGTTTGCTAAGCCATTCCCCAATTGAAGGACATTTACTTGATTTCCAATTCTTTGCCACCACAAACAGGGCTGCTATTAATATTTTTGTACAAGTGATGTTTTTACCCTTTTTCATCATCTCTTCAGGGTATAGACCCAGTAGTGGTATTGCTGGGTCAAAGGGTATGCTCATTTTTGTTGCCCTTTGGGTATAGTTCCAAATTTCTCTCCAGAAAGATTGGATGAGTTCACAGCTCAACCAACAGTGTAATAGTGTCCCAGATTTCCCACAATCCTTCCAACAATGATCATTATCCTTCCTGGTCATATTAGCCAGTCTGAGAGGTGTGAGGTGGTACCTCAGAGAAGCTTTAATTTGCATTTCTCTAATAATTAATGATTTAGAGCAATTTTTCATATGGCTATGAATTGCTTTGATCTCATTTGTAAATTGCCTTTGCATATCCTTTGACCATTTATTAATTGGGGAATGGCTTTTTGTTTTAAAAATATGACTCAGTTCTCTGTATATTTTAGAAATGAGTCCTTTGTCAGAATCATTAGTTGTAAAGATTATTTCCCAGTTTACTACATTTCTTTTGATCTTGGTTGCAGTGATTTTTTTCTGTGCAAAAGCTTTTTAATTTAATGTAATCAAAGTCATCTAGTTACTTTTTGGTGATGTTCTCCAACTCTTCCTTAGTCATAAACTGCTCCCCTTTCCATAGATCTGACAGGTAAACTAGTCTTTGATCTTCTAATTTGCTTATAGTATTGTTTTTTACATCTAAATCCTGTAACCATTTGGATCTTATCTTGGTAAAGGGTGTTAGGTGTTGTTCTAATCTAAGTTTCTTCCATACTAACTTCCAATTATCCCAGCAGTTTTTATCAAAGAGGGAGTTTTTATCCCAATAGCTGGACTCTTTGGGTTTATCAAACAGCAGATTACTATAATCATCTCCTGCTTTTGCATCTAGTCTGTTCCACTGGTCCACCAATCTAAACAGTTTTGATGACTGATGCTTTATAATATAATTTCAGATCAGGTAGGGCTAAGCCCCCTTCTTTTGTACTTTTTTTCATTAAGCTCCTGGAAATTCTTGACTTTTTATTTCTCCATATGAATTTACTTACAATTTTTTCTAACTCATTAAAGTAAATTTTTGGAATTTTGATTGGTAGGGCACTAAACAGGTAGTTTAGTTTTGGTAGAATTGTCATTTTTATTGCATTAGCTCTACCTATCCATGAGCAGTTGATATTTGCCCAGTTATTTAAATCTGATTTAATTTGTGTGAGAAGTTTTTTATAATTATTTTCAAAAAGTTTCTGAATCTGTCTTGGCAAATAGACTCCCAAGTATTTTATATTGTCTGAGGTTACTTTGAATAGGATTTCTCTTTCTAGCTTTTCCTTCTGTATCTTGCTGTATATGTCTATATATAGAAAAGCTGAGGATTTATGAGGGTTTATTTTATTACCTGCAACTTTGCTAAAATTGCTAATTGTTTCCAGTAGTTTTTTGGATGATTCCTTGGGATTCTCTAGGTAGACCATCATGTCATCTGCAAAGAGTGAGAGTTTTGTCTCTTCCTTCCCAATTCTAATTCCTTCAATTTCTTTTTCTTCTCTAATTGCTAAAGCTAACATTTCTAATACAATATTGAATAGCAGTGGTGATAATGGGTACCCTTGTTTCACCCCTGATCTTATTGGGAATGCCTCTAGCCTCTCCCCATTGAATATAATGCCTGTTGATGGTTTCAGGTAGATACTGCTTATTATTCCAAGGAACAGTCCATTTATTCTTACACTCTCTAGTGTTTTTAGTAGGAATGGATGCTGTATTTTTTTTTAGGTTTTTTGCAAGGCAAATGGGGTTAAGTGGCTTGCCCAAGGTCACACAGCTAGATAATTATTAAGCGTCTGAGACTGGATTTGAACCCGGGTACTCTTGACTCCAGGGCCAGTGCTTTATCCACTGCGCCACCTAGCTGCCCCATGGATGCTGCATTTTGTCAAAAGCTTTTTCAGCATCTATTGATATGATCATATAAGAAAAATTAGAGATGGGGAGGCTAGGTGGAGTAGTGGATAAAGCACCCTGGAGTCAGGAGTACCCGGGTTCAAATCCAGTCTCAGACGCTTAATAATTACCTAGCTTGTGTGGCCTTGGGCAAGCCACTTAACCCCATTTGCCTTGCAAAAAAACCTAAAAAAAAAATTAGAAAATTTAAGTGGAATCTCTCATCACATAAAAAATTTCTTGACAAGAATGAAAATGAAAATGTGATTACAATCAAGGTAAATTTTTGACTGGTTCATTTGTTTCCAAGAAAGGCAAACTGTTTACCTATGCTAACATAATTAAATCATGTTTGATTGCAGAAGCTAAAGAAATTGTGTCTGAAGAAAATAAATTTGTTTAAGACTATTGAGCCTTATATATTTGAGGATTTGTATCAGTATTTGGCATATGTATATGAAAAAACATTTTCAAAGATGAAATATGTACTATTCTTCATTTTGCACCTTGGCCCACAAAGCCTAAAATATTTATTCTCTGCTTCTTTACAGAAATAAAAAAAGTTTGCTTGCCCTATTGTTGCTAATAAATTCAGAAACCTAGAATTAAAGGGGGAAGAGAAGAGGGCCTAACTGTGTTTGATACCTGGGTTTGTTCTAACCTACTCCCAATTCATTGCTACATGTGGTGGTTACGTATTACGTGAGGAGTACTCATCAGAGCTCACCTGAATTATATGTAGGTAGGATACCAATTACACAAAGAATAATTATTTTTATAGATTGTAACATATCTCTCTGTTATTCACTTATCAAGGATCAAGGAGTGCTCTTCTTCATAGAAGGCCCAGCTTGATTTTGGCACCAAAGGTAGAAATGTGAATAAGTAAAGAATAGGCAAAGAATGTGTTTCTCTTAGGAGACAAGGGTTTTATGACCTACTCAGTGTGCTATATGTGCATTAAACTTGAGATGATTTTTCAGGTCTGGAACTACTAGCTTGAATTTCTTTTAGTTCCTCTGCATGTATGTAGACAGGGTTCCTTGGCTTCCAGCCCTCTTTTTACTTTCTCAAACCAGTTTTCTACCACCATATAAAATGTAACCTATAATAGTAATTCATAACTTATGATTTGCTTGACTCCTTTTCCCCTCACCATATTTGGGATTTGAATCTCCTTTACAACTTAACTATGTAGTGCCAAAGGACTCCATAGTCATATTATATAGATATATGACAGAGTAACTTTATAGTTATTTTATACTAAACTTTAGAGTACATTTACTAAATGGGATTAAAAATGAAAGACATAAAATTAAGTCTCACCTTGAAAGGTCTGCAATCTCTACTTCCTGTCTCCTAGACTCCAGTGCCTACAGTCAGGTTCCACCCTACTTACCCCCATTCCCCAACCCCACCAAAATCTCAAAGTGAAAGGGAAGGAACTGTCTCACCCATAGCTATTCTTGGTCAGCACACCAGGTGGAAGTTTCAGATGTTCCAACAGACAGGTCATTGCAGGATTCAAAGTTCGAAGCTATCTTGGTCTTCTCTAATGGACAGCACATACCCCTGGGGCTCCCCCACTTCACCTCAACTCAGTCTTCTTTTACTTATTTCTATTGCATCTATTATTTTTGTTTTGTTTTCTTCTATTTAAAAAAAATAATAAAATAAGAAAGTTTTCTTTGTTCTGTATCTTACAGCACTATAGTGTCCCATATACCCTTCTCTACCCCTCCCCCCTTAGCCATCCCAAATGGTATTTTCTTTTAGCCAGGGGGCAAAAAAGTCACCAAATTGATAGATATATTGAGAAAGTCTGAAAATGTGCAATGTGTAACATCTGTAGGCTCCTTAGCTACACAAAGGAATAGGTTGGGGTGTATCTTCTGTTATCTCTTCATTCAAGTGCCATTTGAACTTTATAATTTTATTACATTTACTTTTGATTTTTTTGGAGTGATGTTCTTTCTGTTTACAATGTTGTAGTTATTGTATTGTTTTCTTGGTCCTGCTTACTTCACTCTACTTCAGTTTATATAGATCTTTCCATGGATCTATGCATAAATTTTTTTTCAGAGCAGTAGTATTCCATAATATTCATGTACCACAATTTGTTTAGTCATTCCCTAATCAATGGAAATCTACTTTGTTTTCAATTTTCAGCGTGTTACCTTAAATATTTTGTAGTACATAGGGAAATTTTTTTTCTTCTCAGAATGACTTCCTTGGAGTACAAGCCCAATAATAAAGTCTCTAATTCAAAGGAAATGAACATTGATTTTAGTCACTTTATTTTCAGTTCCAAATTGCTTTCCAAAATGTTTATACCATTTCACAGCTTCACCAATATATATTAGTCTAGCTACTCACAAGCTTTCCAATATTGAGTGTTGCTAGTTTTTTGTCAATTTTGTCAAACCTGAGCTATTATGCCTTGCATTTTTATTATATTGATTTGGATCATTTTTTTATATGGCTGGGGATGATTGTTCATATCCTTTGATAATTAAAGAATGGCTACTATTTTTAATATATTTTATTGATTGCTTATGTATTCTAGATATCAAACCCTTGTCAGAGAAACTTAATAAAAAGATTTCCCCCCCAATAAACCACTTCTCTTCTTATCCTAAATACATGAAAGTTTTTCACTTATCTATTTTATCTTTTATGACTTTTTTCTCTCTTGTTCAGTTAATATATCTTTTACCTGTAGCTTTGAAAGTTATATGATCTCTTTCTCTTCTAATTTTTTAAATAATTTGATCTTTAATATTTAGGTCTTATATCCCTTTAGAATGTTTCCCTTGTTTTTAAGGTCTTGAACTATCAATTTAGAAAAGTAAACCCACAGTATACCTTGAATCTGGAAGTAGTTACCCTTCTAGTGGTCCAATCTCTTTTTTCAAATGGGAGGCGGTGGGTTGCTACACCATGGGGACTCTTCCAGGATATATTTGTATGACTTTTTGCTTTTAGACTTTTTTCCCTTCTATTTTCAGACTGAAAGTGATAGTCAAATTTCTGATGTGTTTCCTTTTCAAAGTGTAACCACTGTCTTTGAGATTATTATTGCATGACTGAATTCTTACTTTTTTCTGTGTAATTGCTATATTCTTTACATATATAGAAGCTGAATAAGGAATTGTATCCTAGCAAGTGACTCTATGCTAGAGTCACAAAACAGTGTCCTAATTAAAGGATTGTTTTTCATAAATCAAAGGAAAAGAACAAGAACATTCTGTAGGATGCTATATTTCCATCCTGTCATACCCATCTCATATCAATAATTCTGTTATTATTGTTCAAACCTCATTCTTTTACCACCACCATCCCTACTATCTGTTCCTTTTTTACCATCTCCCTTGGTCCACTATAAAGCTATCCTACCTATCCACAATACTCTGGAATACCTAATTCATAGGTAATAAAAGAAAATTTAAAAACTTAAACCTTTTCCTTTTCTTCCATTTTTTGGCACTGAGACCTGATTCTCTCTTGATCAAATAACTTTCATTGTTTCCTTTTCTAGTACCAGTTGTACTTTCAGCTAGTTATGGTGGGAGAACTGGAGTTCTCCTACCAGTCACTTCTATGCTCTCCTTTGACCACCATTACTCAGTGATCTCAGCTACTGAGGAGTCCTTTGAAGCTCATTCCATCCATATTTATCACCAAATGAAGATTCTGGCAGCTGTTATTTACTGACCTTCAGGACACTCTTTCCTTCTTCAGCATATTCAGTGCCTGATTCACAGTCTTTCTCCCCTCCCTAACTCTGGTCTTCTGTCTAGGGAACTTCAAAATACATTTTGATACTCCTTCAAATAGTTTAACATCCCAAACATATTCAGTTTCTATGACCTACTCCTCCATCCTACCTGACCTTACCCACAGGGATGGTCATACCATTGATCTTGCCATCATCCACAAGTATTCCATATACATGTTTATGACCTCTGAAACTCCTTTATCTGAGAATAGTCTGTTGTTATTGTACTTCTTCCCTCTGTCTTACAATTCCAAGCTCTTTGTCCTCAAAATAACTTGTATCCCTTGATCTCCTCAATTTGTTTCTAGGCCATCATCTTTGTACTAGCTTCACTCTCTTCCCTTCTACATCTTTTTTGTTGTTGTTGTTGTTGTTGTTGTTTAGGTTTTTGCAAGACAAATGAGGTTAAGTGGCTTGCCCAAGGCCACATGGCTAAGTAATTATTAAATGTCTGCGACTGGATTTGAACCCAGGTACTCCTGACGCCAGGGCTGGTGCTTTATCCACTGTGCCACCTAGCTCTGCCACTTCACTTCCACATCTTGATCCTTTGACAAGTCAGTTCAACTCTACACTCTTTTCTTCCCTTGAGTCCCTTATCCTATCACTGATCTCACCCTGCCAAACCTCAGTTTTGTATGCTACCATCTGCTGTCTTTGCTACAATTCACATGCTGCTGAGTGAAGCTGGGGAAAATTTGAAAAATATTCTAACTGGTCCACTACAAATTTATATTGCATAATATTAATTGATTCCTTACTGCTGTGAGACAATTCTTTTATACCTGAAGTACAGTATTAATATTTGTGTAATCCCTGTGTAAAAAAGGGTCCTTGACACTTTTTCTGGGCCCTGAGAAATTCCTTAGGAATATAAATTTGGCTAGGCCCCTTTAGGTCTGGGAATATATTGACAGGATCCAAATGGTTGAACCTGAGGATCACGAGATATACCATAAATTTGTCTGAGACTTGAAAAATGCTCTTGTTAACCTAATCCTTTTTGCTGTATCTGCAAAATTCCTGCAGCCTCCCCCTTCCCCAGATGCAGCCGGGACTGTGAGATAGTAAACTTCACTTGACTCCCTATGCCTTAGGAAACATGTTACAAGGAAATCTAACTACTGCCTCTGCTTCTATACCCTCCTTGCTCACAATACCCCCCCCTCCAAAAATACTATAAAAACCTTGTTCTCTGGGCACTTGGTGCTATGTGGTTTGAGATGTTAACTCTGCATAGCCATTGGTAATAAACTCTACTCCCCAAAATTCATAGCTTGGTCTCCATCTCGCTTTTTGGGGTACAACATTTGAAGGCTCTGCGAGATGGTAGCATTTTGTGTCACCAGACCACGGGAGCCTCGAGTTTAAGTTTTGTTTTGTTTTGTTTTAGGTTTTTGCAAGGCAAATGGGGTTAAGTGGCTTGCCCAAGGCCACACAGCTAGGTAATTATTAAGTGTCAAGTGTCAGTTCAAAGGGACTGTCTCTCCATTTCCTAGGGGAGCTAGCCCCTGAAGATATTCTAGGGCCCCAGGACATAGGTCTTAGTATAAACCTCTTCTAGACTGTAATCCCCTTTTGACCTGCATAGAGATCTTGTTACACCTCTGGAAGTAAGCTTGTTCTGGTTTTGGGTACAGACATTTGGTTGAAGGGGAATTCCATATCAGACATGATGTACAGGTCCCCTCTTTTGGATGCTTCTTGCTAATGATAATGTCAGACGCAATGCTGAAATCTCCCCTCGCAGCATCCCTGAGACTTCAGGAATTTGCCATTGACCTGTATTTTGTCAATATGTGTTGAAATTGCCAGTTTGGAAAATTCTGTTGTGGTTGTGTAATCCGTGGTTGTGTAATCCGCGTTTGTGCCTCAGTCTGTCTTTATGTGTTTAGATTGTCTATTTACTTGTGTGTTTGGTTCCTCTATTGATTTTTTAAACAAGGGGAAAAGTTCTCCTAAAGACTTCTGTGGGTTGCCTCATTTAAACTGCTGTTCATTGTTATTTGGTCAACTGGAGGAGATTCCAGGCTGGATTTTTAGGCAGCATTCATCTAATGCCCTCACTGGCTCTCCCCTGGAGCCTGCTTTCTGCCTGTGTTATAATGATCCCTCTCCTCCTCACCCCTGCTTTGACTCTTGATCAAGAGGGATTTTTATTTAAAAAGGAATGGATTATGGGGTTAAATTGACTGAGGCCAAACTACTCACCCGGTTATTCTACCATTATGAGAAAGCCCCTCCCCTTGCTTCTTTCCTTGTTTATACTCCCTTCTCTTCCCCATTCTCTGTAATTCTGTGCGGTTAGAGTGTTCCCTCCTCCCCCTTTTAGAAAAAGGACTAGCTAAGAGAGAGAGAGAGAGAGAGAGAGAGAGAGAGAGAGAGAGATACTTCAGGAAGAATTGGTAAAATAAGTGATTAAAAGGGACCATATTTTGAAGTTAAAGAAACAGGAAAGAGATAGTGAATATTACCAAATATGTTAAACAAAGAAATCATAGAAAGAAATGGTATTTTAATTTGAGAAAGTTGAGGGAAAATAAATTTCAGAAAGACAAGAGAGTCAGGTTAATCCTAAAGTATATAATGTGGTTACCAAGATATACCAGTATAGGGGAAACTAAATAGTTAATCGTTTTCCAGAATGATATGGTATCATTAGAACTTCAGGGGTTTATCCATATATATATATATTCTGGTAATGTTAGTTATTACAAAAAATTATGGGACATGAAGGGACAGAAGATCAACCCCCCAGAAAGAATTTAAGACTCCCCCTATAAAAGTTATTCAATTTACTCTATTTGAAGAAGTGGGGCAGGGAATATTCTAATTAGGCTAAGGGATTTTTGAATGACTGTTTGCCTTCTCCAGGGTTTTAGCATTTATATGTGAGAAGTGTTAAATATTAAAACCTTGGAATGGAAAATGTATTGTGAAAAGTGGAATCACATCTGTGGTTTATATAGCTGTATAAGCTATGTGACTAGTTCAGAATGGTATGAATTAAAGTGAAAGAACTGGAAAGAAAATCCAGACATAGAGACAATTGGGTTTTTTTGAACCATTTGTTAAGTATGGAAATTGATTAAAGCATGTAGACAGAAGGTTTGAGCAGGTTTGACTTGGTATACAAAAGATGGATTTTGGGAACTTTGGAAATTTGTGGTTTACAAATCAGTGTAAGAAGAGAAGAAAGAGGGGGGCTAGGTGGCAAAGTGGATAAAGCACCAGCCTTGGAGTCAGGAGTACCTGGATTCAAATCCAGTCTCAGACACTTAATAATTACCTAGCCTGTGTGGCCTTGGGCAAGCCACTTAACCCCATTTGCCTTGCAAAACCTAAAAAAAAAAAAAAAAAAAAAAAAAAAAAAAAAAGAGAGAGAGAGAGAGAGAGAGAGAGAGAAAGAGAGAAGAAAGTATAGAACTATAAGCCTATAGGGAAATATGTGTTTATATGAGGTTGGGGTGATTTAAAAATTGCATTAAACTGTCACTTTTTGCAATGTTTGGCAGTGAATTAATTGGAAAAGTAATAAATCCCATAAAGTGAAAAGTTTGATATGAAAGGTAAATGTTAATTTTATTGTTATTGATTCTATAATGTGCTAATCTAAAGATACATATAAACTGAATTAAGGGTTTTATAAAAAAAGAATTTTGAGTTTTTGATTCTGATGTTTTATGGCCCCTCCAGAGTCATGGGAGTCTGCCAAAACTATTGCCAGGACAGATTTGTAAGTTATGTACTCTTAATCAGGCTTTAAAATTGCTAAAAAAGGGATGTAGTTCATGTCTTTGGGAAAAATCTGGAGTGAATGAGTAATGATAAACAGTAAAGGTAAAGAATTAGTACATATTACTTTGATATCTCAAATTGTGGGGAATCTCTAATTCCCAGAACATAGAATGTTCTAATATTAAGAAATGTTGGTCAGTGAGGATAGAAAGCTCTTATAAGTTAGAGCATTGAGAAGTAAGAATTGCATGTATAAAGAAAATTTTGAGGTTATAGGAAGGTATTTTTTAAAATTTATTTTTATTAAAGATATTATTTGAGTTTTACAATTTTCTCCCCAATCTTGCTTCCCTCCCCTCACCCCACCCCCACAGAAAGCACTCTGTCATTCTTTAGTTTGTTGCCATGTTGTACCTTGATCCAAATTGGGTGTGATGAGAGAGAAATCATATCCTTAAAGAAGTGAAGAGAAGTCTAAGAGGTAACAAGATCAGACAATAAGATATCTGTTTTTTTCTAAATTAAAGGGAATAGTCCTTGCACTTTGTTCAAACTCCACAGCTCCTTATCTGGATACAGATGGTACTCTCCTTTGCAGACAGTCCAAAATTGTTCCCTATTGTTGCACTGATGGAATGAGCAGAGTCCTTCAAGGTTGAACATCATTCCCATGTTGCTGTTAGAGTGTGCAGTGTTTTTTTGGTTTTGCTCATCTCAATCAGCATCAGTTCATGTAAATCCCTCTAGGCTTCCCTGAAATCCCATCCCTCCTGGTTTCTAATAGAACAGTAGTGTTCCATGACATACATATACCACAGTTTGCTAAGCCATTCCCCAATTGAAGAACATTTACTTGATTTCCAAGTCTTTGCCACCACAAACTGGGCTGCTATAAATATTTTTGTACAAGTAATGTTTTTACCCTTTTTCATCATCTCTTCAGGGTATAGACCCAGTAGTGGTATTGCTGGGTCAAAGGGTATGCACATTTTTGTTGCCCTTTGGGCATAGTTCCAAATAGCTCTCCAGAAATGTTGGATGAGTTCACAGCTCAACCAACAGTGTAATAGTGTCCCAGATTTCCCACAACCCTTCTAACAATGATCATTATCCTTCCTGGTCATATTAGCCAATCTGAGAGGTGTGAGGTGGTACCTCAGAGAAGCTTTAATTTGCATTTCTCTAATAATTTATGATTTAGAGCATTTTTTCATATGGTTATGGATTACTTTGATCTCCTCATCTGTAAATTGCCTTTGCATATCCTTTGACCATTTGTTAATTGGGGAATGGCTTTTTGTTTTAAAAATATGACTCAGTTCTCTGTATATTTTAGAAATGAGTCCTTTGTCAGAATCATTAGTTGTAAAGATTATTTCCCAATTTACTACATTTCTTTTGATCTTGGTTACATTGGTTTTATCTGTGCAAAAGCTTTTTAATTTAATGTAATCGAAATCATCTAATTGGTTTTTGGTGATGTTCTCCAACTCTTCTTTAGTCATAAACTGCTCCCCTTTCCATAGATCTGACAGGTAGACTAGTCCTTGATCTTCTAATTTGCTTATAGTATTTTTTTTTATGTCTATGTCCTGTAACCATTTGGATCTTATCTTGGTAAAGGGTGTGAAGTGTTGGTCTAATCTAAGTTTCTTCCATACTAACGTCCAATTATCCCAGCAGTTTTTATCAAAGAGGGAGTTTTTATCCCAATAGCTGGACTCTTTGGGTTTATCTTTTTTTAAGGTTTTTGCAAGGCAAACGGGGTTAAGTGGCTTGCCCAAGGCCACACAGCTAGGTAATTATTAAGTGTCTGAGGCCAGATTTGAACCCAGGTACTCCTGACTCCAGGGCTGGTGCTTTATCCACTATGCCACCTAGCCACCCCTCTTTGGGTTTATCAAATTGCAGATTACTATTATCATCTCCTGCTTTTACACCTAGTCAATTCTACTGTGATCCACTTTTGGAAATAAATCCATTTTACTATAATGATGTCAAAGCTGGAATTAATGATTGATTGCTTTAATGAGGTGAAATTATCAAAGGTCATGGCCCTCTAGGTTCCCTGAAATTTTTGAATTATGTGTTGGACTTTGCTCTAGATCTGTAGATCCAGGTATAAATGTAATAATGGAAAGATTGTTTTGTGAAATCTAGTTCTTTTTTTTTTTTTTTTAAGATTTTTTTTGGCAAGGCAAATGGGGTTAAGTGGCTTGCCTAAGGCCTCACGGCTAGGTAATTATTATTAAGTGTCTGAGACCAGATTTGAACCCAGGTACTCCTGACTCCAGGGCTGGTGCTTTATCCACTGCGCCACCTAGCCGCCCTGAAATCTAGTTCTTAATGTGTTACACTTTTGTTAAATTTAGAGATCTTAGCCACTGAATTCCCAAACCTTATCCCCCCCACCCCTGTCACCAGGTCTAGTCTGTTCCCCTTCAAAAAATTCCTTCACTGAATAAAAAGGGGAGAAGAAGGCAGCAGGAGGATGTGGAGAATTGGCAGAAAATTCTTATCCCAGAAACAATAAAAAACGAGATAGTAAAAATGCCTGCACAATACCACCAGCATCAGGTTTTAAGTATCTCTTGGTTTTTGTTGGCACAATTTTAGAATGGGTAGAAGCAAATGAAACAGCCTTGGAAGTAGTTAAAAAATTCTGACTGAGCTCCTCTCTGATTTGGCCTCCTGCTAGGAATTAGTTCAGACAATGGCCCTGCCTTTACAACTAAAAATCCCTCAAGGAATACTCCAGATCCTGGGAAACTTGACTGCTTTTTGAATGTTTAGAAAGTAACCCTATTTAATATATTCTGATGATGGGGTCATTCAGAGTAGATATATGTGATATTTGTGTAGGGACAGAGCTGATTGATTGTGATACCCCAATCTAGATTGTGAAGTGGATTGATTCCCTTGGAGATCTAATTAGGTAAAACAACTATTTTAGATCTTGATGTTTTTTTGTTTGTTTGTTTGTTTTAGGTTTTTGCAAGGCAAATGGGGTTAAGTGGCTTGCCCAAGGCCACACAGCTAGGTAATTATTAAGTGTCTGAGACCAGATTTGAACCCAGGTACTCCTGACTCCAAGGCCGGTGCTTTATCCACTAAGCCACCTAGCCGCCCCCGATCATGATACTTTTAATCAATTTTCTTTTTATGTCAGATACCAGGATGATCAGCAAAAGGAAATGCTACTGGGTAAATGTCATGTTCTTACAAGCCAAGGAAGCCAATATGTTAGGCAACAGGAATGTGCAGCCAAAGGGGCGGCTTCTCATTGTGGTCTGAGGTTGGACCCTTTTGACATTTGGATAATATCTCACCTGGAAGAATAAATCTGGCCTAAGACATGCTTACATTCTATAAGGGAATTTTCCTTTGATGTACTGGATCTTTATGGCCACCAAGCAAAACAGAAAAAGAAGTTTCAGGTGAATTGGATCTAATAGCCAGAGTTAGGTTAGGTGTGTTAGGTGTGTGGCTCTGACACCTGCTAACAGCTACATGTTAAGATAGGAATTAAGTTTCTTTAATTTTTTTATTTAGAAGGGATATTTAGGTAAGAAGAAGGGGAAATTATTAGGATAATTGTAGTTTTTAAGGCCTAGTTTAAGGAAAGGGATGTGAGTTAGATAAGTATATCAGAAAAAGTAAACTCTATGGTGTATTTGGGATTATTCTGAAAAAAAATTCATTTTGGTTAAGGATGTTTGAACCATTATTGTAATAAGAGCAAAGGCTAAGATTATTTTATTTTTAAACCATATGCTGGGTACTCTTTGAACTAAGATGACTGTTGAATGTTACAAGCTTAAGTCACCATGATAATTCTCATTAGTAGTTTGCTCATGTAGTAAAACACTAATGAAAGTTTATTGTGCTAAAGTGAAGTATGCGCATCAATGCGCATCAATAAGGCAAAGTATAAATTGTAATAAGCTCCAAAATCTCATTGTCTTATGATGAAAACATATGTTTTGATCTGAGTAAAATGTTAAGCAGAAGACTTACCAAAAGACAAAGTCTCAACTAGTCACCTGAACTGGAGAGGACTTTTTGGAACAGATTCAGAAGGTGCAGAAAGACATCGAATGTCTCCAGGAGAGAAGAGAAGAGAGAAAAGACACTGGACCAGTTCATCTCCACCATTTCTTGCCTATGTATACATCGTATAGTCAGGGGATCTGTCTTTGTAACCTCCCCTTAATTCTGTAAGTGTGACACCCCTACTTATGCCCTTCTCCTTATGAAAAGGAGGAGAGGCAGGGTGCAGATGTTCTCCATTGAAAGAAAAGAAGGAAGATTATTGGGTGGCATGATTATATCCTACATGAGTCTGTATATTCTGTCTAAGGACAGTCCTATCTCTGATTTAGCTGGACTGTACAACTTAAAAAGATAGGTGGACTCAGACTCATGAGAGAAATTAGAAAGAGGGAATATGCTTTTCAGTTGTGTCTTTGTGACCGCATTTGGGGTTTTCTTGGCCAAGATATTGGAGTGATTTGCCATTTCTTTCTCCAACTCATTTACAGAAGAAGTGAGGCAAACAAAATTAGGTGTAACAATGACATTTAACATCCTTTCCTTTATCTCTTGTACAGTTCTTATCCAGCCTGGATAACTTCCCCAGGGTAAGATTAGAGAATCTTTTTTTTTTTTAAGAATGTAAGATAGGGTGGCTAGGTGGCGTAGTGGATAGAGCACCGGCCTTGGAGTCAGGAGTACCTGAGTTCAAATCCGGCCTCAGACACTTAATAATTACCTAGCCATGTGGCCTTGGGCAAGCCACTTAACCCCATTGCCTTGAAAAATCTTAAAAAAAAAAAAGCAAACAAACAAACAAAAAGAATTTAAGTAAATGGGATGATCTGGAAGAAAGTTGTTTCTAGGACTGGGTATCATGCCCTGCTGTAGGACAGAAAAGCCACATTCTATAGAAGTCCTAGTTAAAGGTGAGGAAAGAAAAGAAGGTGAGTTTTTGGAAATGAGATGAAAGAAAACTGAGAAAAGGGAACCAGGGAAAGAAGAAAATATTTAGCTGTCTAATCCTGCAACTTCTGCCCCCACCGCCATTGCATTTAAGAGCGCATTTGTTTCCTCATCAATCAACCAATCATGTAAGTTTGTTGTTCAGTTATTTTTACATTTACATTTTATTCTTCATGACCCTATTTGGTTCTTTTAAAAATAATGTTTTAGTTTTTTCACCTGAATATCACATAAAAGCAATTTTTAACATATTCATTTTATTTTGTTTTTGCTTTTAAATTCTGAGTTCTGGGGCAGCTAGGTGGTACAGTGAATTGAGCACAAGCCCTGGAATCAGGAGGACCTGAGTTCAAATCCAACCTCAGACACTTAATAATTACTTAGTTGTGTGACTTTGGGCAAGCCATTTAATCCCCATTGCCTTGCAAAAACAAAACAAAAAATAAATTCTGAGTTCCAAACTGCCTCTTTCTCTTCTTCTCCAATGTGAAGATACTGACAGTAAGCAATCTGATATAGGTTATACATGTGAAATCTATATAAAACATATTTTCATATCTGTCATTTTGTGGAAGAAAACGGAGGAGGGAGAATGAGAGGGAGGAAGGAAGGAAGGGAGGGAGGGAGGAAGAAAGAAAGAAATGAAGAAAAAGAAAAAAAACATAAGCGTCTGTGTGTTTTAAGATACCCTCAGTTCTTCTGGAATCAGAATTTTTCATCCTGAGTCCTTTGGGATTGACCTGGATCATTGTATTGCTGAGGCATTCAGTTTTGTGTACAGTACTGTTGTCACTGTGTACAATGTTCTACTGGTTCTTCTCACTTCATTTGACATCAGTCTTTCCAGTTTTTTTCTGAAATCATTTTGCCTCATGCTTTCTTATAGCACAATAATATTCCATTACAATTGTATTTCACAACTTGTTCAGCCATTCCCCAATTCATGGGCATTCTCTTAATTTCTAATTCTTAGCTATAAAAAAAAAGCAGCCTTAAATATTTATGTACAGGGGTGGCTAGGTGGCGTAGTGGATAAAGCACCGGCCTTGGAGTCAGGAGTACCTGGGTTCAAATCCGGTCTCAGGCACTTAATAGTTACCTAGCTGTGTGGCCTTGGGCAAGCCACTTAACCCCGTTTGCCTTGCAAAAAAAAAAACCCTACCAAAAAAAGTCTTTTGGGAAAGGGGATGAGCAAAAGGAGAGGGATTTGGGTGATAGAAAAAGGGAAGATGGTGGGAGAGGGTAGTCAGATACAACACATTTTTGAGGAGGGACAGAGTGAAAGGAATGAGAGAATAGAATAAATGGGGTAGGGGGGGAATAGGATCCACCACTCTATCATTTGGGAGGTTTTTTTGACAAAGATACTGGAGCACTTTGCCCTTTCCTTCTCCAGTTTATTTGATCAATAAAGAAACAGGCAAACAGGGTTAAATGACTTTGCTAGAGTCACACAGATGTCTGAGACCAGATTTAAACTCAGAAAAATGAGTCATCCTGACTTCAGGCCTGACACTCTATACTCTGTTGCACGTATTTGCCCCAGTGAACATTTATAAGGTGACTAATATGTGTCAGAAGCTGTGTTAGCTCTGGGGATACAAAGGCAAAATATGAAATGCCTTCTCTCAAGAAGTTTACTTTCTAATGTGGGGAAGGAGCTAGAACAAATCCATACAGACTATTTAGAGAGGATAAATATAAGTAGTTAAATTTGAGGTGGTTTGGCAGGATGGACCGTAGTAGTAGTAGATGGGAGAATCTTGAAAGACTTTCTGTAAAAGCCAGTGATAATAGAAACTAGAGAAGAATTTGAGAAGGCTAGTGTGGCTGGATTGCCTAATGAAGGAGGGTAAATAATGTCCAGTGAAACTGGAAAGAAAGTTTGGAACTTGATTGTATAGGGCTTTGAAACCTAGATTATATTTTATCTTAAAGGCAATAGGGAGCTACTAGAGTTTGTTAAGTGCAGTGACACAGATAGATTTGTGCTTTTCCCCATAACTGTCCCTAACCCCCAAATCACACTACTTGCTGAGACAACCTATTTATCTTTGAGCAGCTCCAATTATGAGTGTAGCTCATACAGGGATGAACTGGAGCATTTTCCTTGGATTGAAAATGCCCTCTGACACCTTTCTGGGTGATGAGGTGCTGGTCCCTTACTAAAGGACATGTGTAAATATCTAACTTCATGAAAGATGCTCTAATCTACTTCTTGCTACATCAGGAGGTTTTCTCTTTTATTTATTCATTTATTTTTTTTGCAAGGCAAATGGGGTTAAGTGGCTTGCCCAAGGCCACACAGCCAGGTAATTAGTAAGTGTCTGAGACTGGATTTGAACCCAGGTACTCCTGACTCCAAGGCTGGTGCCGCCACCTAACCACCCCAAGGTTTTCTCTTTTAAATAATCTAATGTTACTCTCTGCATCTTCAATCCCCAATCTAATCACTGCAAACTTTCTTTTTTAGTAACACAGATTTCTCCTAATACCTTGAGATGCAGCCTTACATTGCCTGAATCTGTCTCTGAAATTTAACACCCTAAAGTGTTTGTGGCCCCATGCTGCAGCAGAAAACTTGCCCACCCTGCCCATCCAGTAAAGAGCAGGTTTAGTCACTGAGAGATCTGTCATCCTTTTCCTAAACATACTTTTGTCCCTCAACTCCTCCACTTCTCATACTCCCCAATGTGGCATGGATGCTACTTTTCATCTTTCTCTTTGCATGCCCAGGTGATGAGGACAGTTCCCTAAAGGGGAGCTTGTGAGAAGGTGGAAGAGATCTAGTTGCCCAAGGGAAATAGGGATAAGGAAAAGAAAGGTCAGAGAGTCATAGATTAGCAAGAGCTATGAGCTAAGTACTTGGATTTGGAAAGGGAATGGAAAGAACTAGGTGATGAGGAATGGGAATGAGGGCTACCCTTCATGGACATGTCCCATGGTATTCTTTCCCTGCACATTCTCTCCTCTGAGTCTCCCAGGTCAGAACTTTTTACTATTTTTTTGTTGTTGTTCTTCCCCTTCCCCTCCTCCACCACATTTACCTTGTTCTGAATTTCTCCACTTCCTAACTTGGTTCTCTGGACATCTGTTGTTTAATATGAGATACCAAAGATGAGATATCAAAACATGGCCCATTTAAACCTTTTTCCTGACAAGTAGCTCAGTTTCCCTCTAAATATTAGGTTTAATTAGTAATGTTCATTAATATTTATCAATTGTTTATGCTACAGAACTTTCCCTCCAGAGCTAATCAGTGCTGTTCCTCAATCATATAGATTATTTAAAATTGATGTTTAGTGAAAAATTAGTGGTTGGTTATTGGTAATTGGTTATTATCAAGTGTTGGGACTTTGTTGAAGATATTAACCAGAGACAATTAATTAGGCTTGCTCACAGTAAAACTGGATGAATTGGTAAGCTTGAACTTCCCTAAAAAATAATTACCCAGAGAGGTCAACCAGTGAAGAAAGCTAAAGAATAATGGTGTAAGAAAAAATGTGAAATTCAAAAGCTTGCAAAAGAAAATGTAGAAAACTACCTTTGCATGCAATTGGAAATAAATAAATTTTTTAAAAAGAAAAAAATGGAATAAAGAGAAATAATTTCTTGTTCAAATAAGCAGTATTAAGAAACTTTGGAAAAGCAATCCAAGGTCTCATCTAGGGGCAAGTCATTAACATCCTCAGATACTTAATCATATGGATTCATACCTCTAGGATTCCCATTCTTGGGGTTTTAAAACTTTTTCTGCTTTCTCTTATCTCCTTAGAATAGTAAGATCTCCTCCTAATCATCCTCTTTTGTCTATTCCCTAGGTTCCTCTTCTCTTTCTGTCTTCCAGCCCCCCAGGATTCAGGTCCAGAAGGGTGGCTCTGTCTCCCTCTCCTGCCTGTTCAGCATCAGTCATAAGGGCTCTGCCATTGATTTTACCACCTGGTACAATGATGTGGCAACCCTAGATAGGGAGGTGAATAACAAGACACTGGTATTCAGGGGTCGACTAGTCTTTTCTGATCAAGCCCAATTCCTCTGGGACCAGATGGTGGAGCTACAGATAAGGGACATCAGAATATACAATGCTGGCCTCTACCTATGCAAGATGGATGTATTGGGATTAGGGATCGGGACTGGAGAAGGTACCAAGCTGGTGGTAAAGGAAGGTTAGGAGTCTTCTCTCCCTCACACACAGACACAGACACAGACAGACACACACACAGACAAACACACAGATACACACACACACACACACACATACACACAAACACACCCTACCTTTGACCTCTTTCCTCAATTTCAGAGATTGAGCCGCCTTAGGTACTCAGCAATCATTTATTAAGTATCTACTAAGTACTCTGCATTGTCACTGAGAATCTGTATTCTTCTCTGTATTTTTTCTCTGTAGAAGAAAAGCACATCCTCTGCCTCCTAGGAGCTCACGTTCTAATGGGGGAGACAACTGTGTACATACAAGACATATAGAATATAGATGGGTGTTGTTGTTGTTGTTTGCCTTTCCTTCTCAAAGAGGATCATAATATCAAGGAAGGTGATATCATGACATAAAAGTGAACTGGATGTAAGTGAGGAGGGCTGTGAAAAGTCACCAGCTTCAATTTCTCCTCCAGAGCTTTCTGGGTCCAATAGCTAGATATAGATAAGAATGACCTCTGCCTCCTTTCTTTCTCACATAGCCTTAATCACTGCATTGGTATTGCCTCAGTCAAACTGAGAGCTGTTAAAAACTCTAGGTGAAAAAAGTCTAAGGGTTTCCCACTGCATCCAGGGCCATTTCCAATAAATGGGAGTAATCTCAAAAACAAGATACAATGCTGAATAGATCTCTCCATTTTCTACTTGGAAGGCAAGAACTTTCTTCTTCTCTTTGACTCCATTACCTCAAGTTCTTTCAGAAATGAAAATATTCTTTTCGATAACCCTCTTTCTTTAACTCTTTCCACAAATCCAGGCTCTCCTTGGCCAAAGGTGTTTCTACTTTTCCTACCGACAGCCCTTTACATTTTCAGCCTGGCTTTTGTGGTGATAGGAACCACATTGTACAAGAGACAAATGAGTAACGATATAAATGGGTGTGGAAGAAAGATGATGGCTGAGAGAGAAGTGATGGAAAAACTTAAGGACCTAGAGCCCTCTCTCAGTCTATATCTCTTGTCTCCTAGGTCTCCATTGCCAGAGTACTCTGTTACCTCTTTCAGTGTCCTGAAAATGAGGTGTGACACCTGGAACTTCACAAGTGAAAACTAACAATTTTCCAGCTACCCTATAATCAAATACTTGTGTCACTTCCCTTTTATCCTTCTAAGGTCCTCCTCTCCCCATATCTGTCTCCATACTTTCTTCCTTTCTTCCAACTCAGAATTTAGAATTTACTTGGTTGGGGAAGATAAGGAAAATAATTCCTTTTTTAAAATACTTTTTTTTTAACAATAAGGAATTCTGGTTAGCAGCTTTGAGTGATGGGAAGAGAGAATCTGGGTTTGAATTCTGATTCTGAGATACATCAACTAGTCCTATGCCACATCATATTTTTTTTTTTTTAGTTTTTGCAAGGCAGTAGGGTCAAGTGGCTTGCCCAAGGCCACACAGCTAGGTAATTATTAAGTGTCTGAAGCCACATTTGAACTCAGGTACTCCTGACTTCAGGGTCGGTGCTCTATCCACTGTGCCACCTAGCTGCCCCTTTTCTTTCTTTCTGTCTCATGGTTTTTTCCCTCCTTACTTCTAATTCCTGTTTCACAACATGACTAATATGGAAATATGTCAAATACATTTGTACATGTACAACTTATACTGCATGGGGAGGGGGGGAAGAAAAATGTGGAACTCATAAACCTGCAAATGGATGAATGTTGAAAACGATCTTTACATGCAATTGGGGGGGGGGTAGAAAAAAAGAAAATTGAGTCTTAGAAATGAAAAAATAAATAAATAAATAAGAAAGGAAAATTTTAAGTCAACATAGTATACTTTGCACTCAGACTCCATAGTGGGATTTTTGTTTATTTTCTAGATGCGGATGTCATTTTTCATAACAGGTCTCTCAGAATTGTCTTCAGTTGATAACTGATCTGTTTTTTTTCTTTTTAATATTTAATATTTATTTATTCTCATTTTGTACAAATTTTTTATACATTAGTAAAATATTCTTGTTTAAGAGTAAACAAAATACCCCCTCCCCCCCCAAAAATATAGATTCACTTGAGCGATAAAGTAAAAGGGAGAGAAAAAAATTAAAATAAAAAAATAATAGTAATAATTGTAGGTATTGCCAGGTGGTGCAGTGGACAGAGCACCAGCCCTGGAGTCATGAGCATCCAAGCCCAAGCCCACATCTGGCCCCATACACCCAACAATCACCCAGCCATGTGACATGCAAGCCACCCGAACCCCACTGCCCTACAAAAACCAAAAAAAAGAAAAAAAATCCAAAACAAAATAAAATAGTAATAATAGTAGGGGCGGCTAGGTGGCAGACAGAGCATTGGCCCTTGAGCCAGAAGTACCTGGGTCCAAATCCGGCCTCAGACAACCAATATCACCCTGCTATGCTGCCCCAGGTGAACCACCCAGTCCCATTTGCCCTGAACCCCCCCCAAATAATAATAATAAAAAATGTGCTTGAGTCTTTGTTCCAACATGAACGACTCTGTCACAAGTGGGTCACATTCTTTATGATAAGTCCATGGCAAAAAGTTACTTCCCTATTTTTCCACTGTTGCCATTGCTGATCGCAACTCCCTCCTTTCGTATTTCTCCACTACCATGTACTATATTTTTCTTTCTCTCCTTTCACTCTGACTCTGCTGCAGGGTAGCTGAGTGGCACAGCAGATAGATCCCTGGCCCTGGGGCCAAGAGGCCCCGAGCCCCCATACCACCCCTTAGGCCCAGCATCCATCTGACCCTATGGTCCCGAACAGGCCATCCAATCCAGCCCCTTGCAAGAAGTAAAAAAGAAAATGTGTTATATCTGACCACTCTCCCCCCGTGGTCTATCCTCTCCTCCATCACTCACATCACCCCCCCTTCCCCCTGTCCCCCCGCTCCTTCTTACTCCAGATGCCTATACCCCATTGAGCATGTATGCTGTTTCCTCTCCTAACCACCTCTGATGAGAGCGAAGATTCCCTCATTTCCCCTTGCCTTCCCCTCCTTCCATATCATTGCAGTAGCTCATTGTAATAAAGAAAAATCTTATTATATGAAATATCTTGGCCTATTCCCCCCTCTCCTTTTTCTTTCTCCCATTACATTTCCCTTTTTTCTATTGACTCCATTTTTACTCCATATTTTATCTTCGAATTCAGGTTTCTCCTGTGCTTCAACTATAAAAGCTCCCTCTACCTGTTCTATTGACTGAGAAGGTTTATATGAGTATTATCAGTGTCATTTTTGTATGCAGGAATACATGCAGTTTATCATCATTAAGTCCCTCATATTTTCCCCCTCTCCTCCAGTCTCCATGCTTCACCTGAGTCCTGTATCTGAAGATCAAACCTTCTGTTCAGCTCTGGCCATTCCAGCAGGAACATTTGAAATTCCCCTGGTTCATTGAAAGTCCATCTTTTTCCCTGGAAGAGGACATTCAGCCTTGCTGGGTAGTTGATTTGCTAAGCTCTTTTGCCTTCCGGTATATTATATTACAAGCCCTATGAGCTTCCAATGTAGCTGCTGCTAAGTCCTGTGTGATCCTGACTGCAGCTCCACAATATTTGAATTGTGTCCTTCTGGCTGCTTGTAATATTTTGTCTTTGAATTGGGAGCTCTGGAACTTGGCTATAATATTCCTAGGGGTTGGTTTTTTGGGATATCTTTCTCGGGGGGATCGGTGGATTCTCTCCATTTCTATTTTGCCCTCTGCTTCTAGAATATCAGGGCAATTTTCCTGTAGTAATTCTTTGAAAATGATGTCAAGGCTCTTTTCCTGATCATGACTTTCAGGTATTCCAATAATTTTTAAATTATCTTTCCTTAGTCTGTTTTCCATATCAGTTGTTTTTTCAGTGAGATAGTTCACATTTTCTTCTAATTTTTCATTTTTTTGGTTTTGAGGTATTGATTCCTGATTTCTGGTAAATTCATCAATCTCCCTGAATTCTATTCTTTGTCTGAAGGATTTGTTTTCCTCAGAGAGCTTTCTTATCTCTTTTTCCATCTGGCCAATTCTGCTTTTTAAAGCATTCTTCTCCTCAATAACTTTTTTTTTTAGGTTTTTTTTTGCAAGGCAAATGAGGTTAAGTGGCTTGCCCAAGGCCACACAGCTAGGTAATTATTAAGTGTCTGAGACCAGATTTGAACCTAGGTACTCCTGACTCCAAGGCCGGTGCTAGCCGCCCCCTTCCTCAATAACTTTTTGAACTGTTTTATCCATTTGACCTAAGCTGGTTTTTAGTATGCTATTTTCTTCAGCATTTTTTTGGATTTCCTTGACTAAGCTGCTGACTTCATTTTCATGTTTTTCCTGCATCGCTTTCATTTCTTTTCCCAGTTTTTCTTCTGACTCCCTCATTTGATTTTCAAAGTCTTTTTTGGGCTCTGTCATAGCCTGAGCCCAATTTCTGTTTTTCTTGGAGTCTTTAGATGCAGGAGCTTGTACTTCCTCATCCTCATCATTTGATCCTTCTTGGGCTTATATGCAAAATATTTCTCAATGGTATTCCTCTTTTTTCTCTGCTTGCTCATTTTCCTAGCCTTAGCCTGTTTTGGGGGTGCTTCCTGAGCTTTTGGAACACTCCCACAAGGGTCTCAGTGTGAGAGGCTCTGTCCTCCCTCCTGGTCTGTGAATGACCATAAGCATACCCCTCTGCCACAGGGCTGGGGGGGGGGGGCTGCTGTTCTATGGGGGGGGCCTAGATTGCTATCAGGATCTGAATGTGGTCAGAACCCCAGAGTCCTGTTCCAGGGGCAGAGCTCTGCAGTCTCTCTCTCCACTCCCCTCCCTAACTTCAATGGGCTCATGCCCTGGGGGATCCTGCTTACCAGCTCCACCTGCTTCTGTTTCCTGGATCTGGACTGTCTTGGCCACACTGCTGCTCACTGCTTGCTGTGTGCCCTGAGGGCTGGGCTTCACTTGTTGCTCTGGGAAAGGTTCCTCCCCCCCAGGCAATTTGTGCCTGGTGCTTCCCAGGGCATAGGTCAGGAAACTCCCCCACTGCTTGGAGCCGGGGCTCCCAGCACTCTGGGACTGCCTCTGGGAGGCCAAAGTTCTTTCGCTCTGGCGGGCCACCCCTTTGGAGGGCCACCCCTCCAACCCTGGGGAGCCGAGCCTTTCTGCTCATTTCCAAGTTATCTTGAGTAGGAGAACTGCCTCACTGGGTCCCTCTGTGGGTTCTGTCTCTCGAAAATTTAGTTAGCATCCTTAGTTTAGAAGTTTTATGAGAGAGAGCCCAAGACAGGATTTGCTCTTGTCGCCATCTTGGCTCTGCCCCGTATTAAGCACTTTCTAAATGCTGTACTGTCAAGTGCTGTAGGAATACAAATAGAAAATTGAGATAGTTTCTGTTCTCTGAGAGCCCTCTTCTAGATTACTCAATCCCCTCACCTTCCTATGTAGGGAAACCATTTACCAAGTAATCACTTGCAAGTTTTCCTTCCCTAATTCCATGCTACTTTTGAGCTTAATAATTTCCTCACCCTGAGTGTCTCAGAAAGAGTTGTCTTGGGCACTTGGGACAGTGAGAGGACCTGTGGTGTTGGGGGAAGAGGGCATTTGGAGAAAACTGGATAGAGTGGATGTATATGGGCAGATGCTAAAAGCATATTTGGGGGGGGGGGACTTGGCCAGTAAGGGAATTTGCTTTCCCTGACTATGGTCATTCATTCATTCATTCATTCATTTATTTGTTTGTTTATTTATTTATCCGTTCATTTATTTATTTATTTTTGTTGAAGATATTATTAGTTTTACAATTTTCCCCCTAATCTTACTTCCCTCTCCCACCCCCCACCCACATGGAAAGCAATCTGTCAGTCTTTACTTTGTTTTCATGTTGTACAGCCCTAAATTGTTCCCAATTGTTGCACTGATGGAATGAGCAAGTCCTTCAAGGTTGATCATCACCCCCATGTTGCTGTTAGGGTATACAGTGTTTTTCTGGTTCTGCTCATCTCACTCAGCATCAGTTCATGCAAATCCCTCTGGGCTTCCCTGAAATCCCATCCCTCCTGGTTTCTAATAGAACAATAGTGTTCCATGACATATATAGACCACAGTTTGCTAAGCTATTCCCCAATTGAAGGACATTTACTTGATTTCCAATTCTTTGCCACCACAAACAGGGCTGCTATAAATATTTTTGTACAAGTAATGTTTTTACCCTTTTTCTTCATCTCTTCAGGGTATAGACCCAGTAGTGGTATTGCTGGGTCAAAGGGTATGCACATTTTTGTTGCCCTTTGGGCATAGTTCCAAATAGCTCTCCAGAAGGGTTGGATGAGTTCACAGCTCCACCAACAGTGTAATAGTGTCCCAGATTTCCCACATCCCTTCCAACAATGATCATTATCCTTCTTGGTCATACTGGCCAATCTGAGAGGTGTGAGGTGGTACCTCAGAGATTGCTTGGTGTTTTAAGTGGTGCTTCTGAGAGTGTTGGTCATTTACCATGAGTAGATTCCCATTGTTTCAAGGTAAATAGAGAGTAAACTGTCAAGGGAAAACAGTACCTAGAGATAGATGTGAGTGTGGTCTGGGTCTTTAAAGAACTTTGCCCTAAATATACTAAACACTATAAATGGTAAATGTGTACCTTAGAGAAGCTTTGATTTGCATTTCTCTAATAATTAATGATTTAGAGCATTTTTTCATATGGCTATGGATTGCTTTGATCTCATCTGTAAATTGCCTTTGCATATCCTTTGACCATTTGTTAATTGGGGAATGGCTTTTTGTTTTAAAATATGACTCAGTTCTCTGTATATTTTAGAAATGAGTCCTTTGTCAGAATCATTAGTTGTAAAGATTATTTCCCAATTTACTACATTTCTTTTGATCTTGGTTACATTGGTTTTATCTGTGCAAAAGCTTTTTAATTTAATGTAATCAAAATCATCTAATTGGTTTTTGGTGATGTTCTCCAATTCTTCCTTAGTCATAAACTGCTCCCCTATCCATGGATCTAACAGGTAAACTAGTCCTTGATCTTCTAATTTGCTTATAGTATTGTTTTTTATGTCTAAGTCCTGTAACTATTTGCATCTTATCTTGGTAAAGGGTGTGAGGTGTTGTTCTAATCTAAGTTTCTTTCATACTAACTTCCAATTATCCCAGCAGTTTTTATCAAAGAGGGAATTTTTATCCCAATAGCTAGACTCTTTGGGTTTATCAAACAGCAAATTACTATAATCATCTCCTGCTTTTGTACCTAGTCTGTTCCACTAGTCCACCACTCTATTTCTTAGCCAATGCCAAATACTTTGATAACTGATGCTTTGTAATGTAATTTTAGATCACGTAAGGCTAAGCCACCTTCTTTTGCACTTCTTTTCATTAAGCTCTTGGAAATTCTTGACTTTTTATTTCTCCATATGAATTTGCTTGCAATTTTTTCTAACTCATTAAATAATTTTTTGGAATTTTGATTGGTAGGGCCCTAAACAGGTAGTTTAGTTTTGGTAGAACTGTCATTTTTATTATATTAGCTCTACCTATCCATGGGCAGTTCTGACTATGTATATTTATTATAAGGATTTGTCCTTTTTTTTCTTTCAATTAAAGGGGTTGGGAAGAAAATAGATTTTTCACTCATTGAAAAGAAACTTAATTTAAAAAAATATATTTATTTATTGAATTTTACAATTTTCCCCCTAATCTCTATTTCCCCTTACCCCCCACAGAAGGTAGTTTCCAGAAGGCAGTATGTTTCCATACTATACATTGATCTAAACTGAATGTAAAACTTAACTTTTTAAAAGAGGAGGTTGTCTTAAATGGCTTGTAGGAAAGCTGGTCCCAGAGACAGCTGCTGCAGCTAAGAGTAGAGAGGGGAATGAGAAAATCAAATAGATTCTATTTTATATTTGGCTTATTCTAATATCACTGCCTACATTTTGTATACCGTCCAAATCACATTAGTATAAAGTATTAAATTCAGAAATTCAACTTTCTTCTCCGTTATTTAAGTTTAGAAATTTGGTTTTCCTTCTAGTTACTGTCCTATTCTTATGTTATCTATTGTCCCTGAAGGATGCAGGTGGATACCAGAGAGTCTGGTCTGTAATCTCTTTAAGATTAGCCATCCAAGAAGTCTGGTTGTTATTGCTGTGATACTAACTACTCAGAAAGATGGTCAGGAGGGCCAAGAGACAACTCTATATGGAAAACTCCACCTCCATACCAACAGTTCCTTTCTTAGTTTTTCTTTCCCACCTTATCCCAATTTGATTCTTTGGAGCAGCAGCTTTATTATGCATCTCTCCAGGGGCTTTCAACTGAATTGAATATCACCAATGAATTTTCCATAGTGATAACATGGAAGGAGGGGTTGTCCTGAGCCCACATTCCCAGTTTCCAACCACTCATGTGGTTTTCTCCATCCATGGTACTACAGCTTTTCTAACCAATTATAGTTTTCCCCATCTAACTTTTGTATGTTCCTCTGTTTGTCTATAAAAATAATCTGATGGCCCTCCTTTGACGTCTTTTGACTTTCTGGGGAGCTAAAGACCTCTTTTATTGGTTACTTTCTCAGAATTTTGTTCCTCAATTTACCTGAATTTCAAACATTACGAGAGAGAGAGAGAGAGAGAGAGAGAGAGAGAGAGAAAGAGAGAGAGAGAGAGAGAGAGAGAAGAGGATTGTCTATGATTGACCCCAAGGCTTACTTCCTCTCTTTCAAAGAGTCCCTCCACTCCTATTACCCTGAACATGTAGGTTTCTATAGGAGAGAAAACAATTTGGCAGGTATTAATATTCCATGTTTCCCTTATAGCTAGATGATATACTCCACCCCCAAATTAGAGAAAGTACAGCCTTCATCAGAGACATCTCACAATACTTTACATCCTATAAGATCACTCAAAGAGTTAGCTCATATTAGAGCTACCTCAACTCATATCTTCTTCCTTTTAGGTCTCTCTCTCTTTTTCTTTCTCTGTAGGTCTCTTTTTCTCTATGTCTCTGTCTCTGTCTCAGTCTATTTATTAATCTTTCTCTCTTTCTCTGTGTTTCTCTGCCTCCCTTCCCACTCTTCATAACCTTCCTACCCTTATTCTTTATTTGGTTTCCATGGTCGCTTTGTAGAAGAGAAGGTTCTCACACTAAAGTAGAAGAAATCTCTAGAGCAAGAAGTGTGGAGATTGGTGAATATAGGAAATTGCCTTATTATATTTTTTTGTTTTTAATGTCAAATGTTTATTTCTATACCATAATTGCCTCAAGCACAATTTTTAAAGGAAAAGAATCAAAAAGGAAAGAAAAGGGCTTTTTTTTTCATTTTTCATATTTTCTCTGTAGCTAAAATGGAGGAAAAGAAACATTGTGGTACCATAAGCATCATTGCTTTCAGACTGTTCTAAAAAGCTGCATCTAAATATTTTCTGTGGATGCCATTTTTGAGTTGTGCTTATTATATTTCTTGAAGCAGAGAAAACTCCCTCAGTTGTAATTCAAGAGGGTATTGTCCTTATACTGAAGTCAATTAACACAGTAGTAGACTACTCAAAGTCCCCAGCTTCTAAGGTAAGAATTGATTATTTGACAAAAATTGCTAGGAAAGCAATTTGGCATAAACTAACACTGAATAACAAGACAAGATCCAGCTGAATCTGTGATTTAGACATAAAGAATGACATAGGGGTGGCTAGGTTGCACAGTGGATAAAGCACCAGCCCTGGAGTCAGGAGTACCTGGGTTCAAATCTGGTCTCAGACACTTAATAATTACCTAGCTGTGTGGCCTTGGGCAAGTCACTTAACCCCATTTGCCTTGCAAAAAAGCCTAAAAAAAGAATGACATAAACAAATTAGAATATCAAGAAAGAAATTACTTTCATGTTCTATGAATATGAAAAGAATTCATAACCAAAAAAAGATCATAGAATAGAAACAATTTTGATTGTATAAAATTAAGATTTTTTTTTTGCGCAAACAAATCCAATGATGCTGAAATTAGAAAGGAAAAATTTTTGTAACACATCTTTCTGAATAAGATCACCTTTCTAAAACATGTAAGGAATTGGTTCAAGTTTATAAGAATAAGAGTCATTCCCTAGTTGATAAATGGATACAAACAGGCAATTTTCAAAGGAAGAAATCTAAGCTATCAAGAACCATATGAAAAAAAATACTTTAAATCATTAATAATGAAAGAAATGCAATTTAAAGCAACTCCAAGATTCTACTTCTCTTTCATTGGATTGACAAAATTAATTTAAAAAAAAGGAAAATGACAAATGTTGGAGCGATCAGGGGAAAATAGGCACATTAACTTGGTAGAACTATAAATTGATATAGCCATTTTGAAAATCAATTTGGAACTATTCCCAAAAAGTCATTAAATTGTATGTACCCTTTGACTCAACAATATCATTACTAAATTATACCCCAAAAGAATCAGATAAAGAAGAAAAGGCGTCATATGTACAAAAATAGTTATATATTTAAGGGTATCTATCAATTATGAAATGGTTGAACAAATTATACTATATGAAATATAATAAATTCTATTATGCCATAAGAAATTATAAAAGAAACAATTTCATTGAAACCCAGAGATAGGCAAAATATCAATAACTAAAACCAAACAATTATGAAAACTCTGATCTATGCATGATTTCAGAGGACTCATGATGAAACATATCTCCTATTTCCTGACAGAGAGCTGAGATACTTTGTTTGCAGAATGAGACATATATTTTTTGTATCTGACCAATATGGAAATTTGTCTTGCTCAATATGCATATTTTTACAGGAATTTTGTTTTTGTCTTTTTCTTTTTTGATTAGAGGAATAAAAGTGCCTGTTCTTTGAAAAAATTAGTTTTAAAAAGTGAGGGTTGCCCTACATGATTGACAGGTAAAGCTGGTCCCCAGAGACCAACACAGCTGAGGGTAGAGAGGGGAGGGAGAGAAGACTGTTGCCTGTAACTGGCCCCAAGGCTTCTGCCTTTTCACTTCCTGTCCTCCAACCACTGGTTCCTGTTTCAGAGGAGTTTGGGGCCCTTGACTCCACCCCAGGACCAGACATAACTGACCAGAGCTTGGGAACTGGGAACTCATGAGTTCTACTTTCTGATGGGGGGAAGGGTATAGGGGTAGGGCAAAGAGTAAGTAGAAGGATAATGATTTTTAAAATTTGAAGGAACTTAAGAAATTCCTCCACCTCCCTCGCCCCCATCACTCATTCTACTCTCTTCTCCCTCAAGGAACCCAAATGTGCAGATTCCTAGACACAAATTTTCTTCCCTTGGTATGGTACTCTTAAGAAGTTAGTCACATGATTCTGTAGCATCCATCATGGGTCCATGCTTCCTTCTTTCCAACCCCCACCTCCTTTAGAGATCCAGTTTTGCAACTTGCAAGGGTCTCGGATCTGGAAAATATACAGACTCCAGAATGATCTTTGCTTCCTAGGGTAGAACAGAAGACTATTGTTTCTCTCTGTTGTCTTTTCGCCAGTCCTCCATTATAGATAATCCTAAAGTATTCAGAAAGAGAACAGCACCCCTAACTCAAATCCAATCTATGTACTTGTCATGGCATCACCTCCCTGATGTCATAGTCTTCTTTGAGAATTAAGGACAAAACATCATCATCAATCATGTCCAACTCTGGCTCCATTTGGGGTTTTCTTATTTTTCTTTTCTTTTATTGGAGTGGTTTTGCCATTTCCTTCTCCAGCTCATTTTACAGTTGAGGAACTGAGTCAAACTGGGTTAAGGAACATACTCAAGCTAGCTAGTGTCTGAAGCCAGATTTGAACTTAGGAAGATGAATCTTCCCGACTAGCCCAGGCATCCTTTTTAATGAGCCCCTTAGTTGCCCCAAATCAAATAGTAAATGCAATCTTTTCAATCCAAGAGTCTTCTCTGAAATATCCCATGATATTTCAGACCCCACAATCAATTTCATGCCTTGTCAATTCCACTAACTCAATATTTCTCACATTCATCCCTTTCTTTTTATTTACAGAACTAAAATAGTCCAAACCCTTATCATCTCTCTTCAAACCTTCATTTGGACTATTGCAATAGTCTTTTAATTAGTATTCTTACCTCCATTCTCTCTCCTCCCTAAACTACTCTCTGAACAGGTGCCAAACTGATATTCCTAAAGTTCATTCTTCTGCTTAAGAAACTTCAGTGGTTCCCCAATAGCATGATTGTAAAACCCAACTCCTTTTACCTTTTACCTTTTAGACTGGTTCTTCATAATCTGACTTGAATCCATTTTTCTAGGTTGATTACTTGTTGTTCCTAGTCATAAATTCTATACAGCAAGCTGACTGACTTGGTGCTCTTCCTGCCATCTTCTGATTCTAGGCCTTTGCACAAATTAACTTCCATATCTGGAATATCTTCTTTTCTTATCTCTGCCTCCTGGAACCTCTGGCTCCCTTCAGGGTTTAGCTCTTTTAAGTCTACTCTTTAAAAAGTCTTTCCTGTATGATTTCTCTCTCATCACACCCAATTTGGATCAATGTACAACATGGAAACAAAGTAAAGACTGACAGAGTGCTTTCCATGGGGGGAGGTAAGTAAGATTAGGGGAAAAATTGTAAAACTCAAATAAAATATTTAATAAAAATAGTCTAGGGACTTGCCTGAACTGATGCTGAGGGAAGTGAACAGAGCTAGGAAAAAATTATACACATTAATAATAACATCAACTATGATGGATGTAGATGAATAAGATGAACTCTCAACAGTTCAGTGATCAGTGTGTCTAGGTGGCACAGTGGATAGAGTAGAGCATGGGCCCTGGAGTCAGGAGTATCTGAGTTCAAATCTAGCCTCAGACACTTAATAATTACCTAGCTGTGTGGCCTTGGGCAAGCCATTTAACCCTATTGCCTTGCAAAAACTAAAACAAAACAAAACAAAAAAAAGTTCAGTGATCAAGGACAATTCTGAGATACCTGTTATAGAAAATGCCATCCACATTCAGAGAACAAACTATAGAGTCTGTCCTCCTCAACATGACTAACATGGATATATATTAAACGTGATCGCACATGTACAAAATATATCAGATTATTTGCTGCCATGGGAAGGGAGAACAAAAGGAAGGATGGTAGAAATATATGTATCTCAAAAACTTGCAAAAGGGTTATTGTTGAAAACTACCTTTGCATGTAATGAGGAGGGAATAAAATATTTTTAAAAAGTCTTTCCTGATTCTCCCATTTCCCCTTACTGTGTATTCTAGATGGCATAGTAGATAGAGCACTGGAGTCAGTGTGAAGTAGAATGGAATGGAGTCAGGAGTACATCAGAGATGAAATTGAGATTCAGAGAAAGAGAAACTCATTTTGCTCAAGGTCACAACTAGTAAGGGGAAGATCAAAGATTCCAACTCCAGTCTTCTGGCTTCAAGTTCAGTGCTTCAGGCAACCTCTTAAAGGAGCCTTGGCTGGGGGGGGGGGGGGGGGGCTAGGCTAGGTGGCAGTGGATAAAGCACTGGCTTTGGAGTCAGGAGTACCTGGGTTCAAATCTTGTCTCAGACACTTAATAATTACCTAGCTGTGTGGCCTTGGGCAAGCCACTTAACCCCGTTTGCCCTGCAAAAATCTAAAAAAATAAAATGAAATAAAAAAATAATGGAGCCTTAGAAATGGAATCAAGAGATCTGACCTGGGTTCAAATTCTGCACTACTTACTTGTTTACTATATGGCACAAGGCAAGTCCCTTACAGTCTCAGAACCAGTTTCTTTATCTGAAAAATTGTGATAAAACTTGCACTACCTATGTTACAGTAATTCTATCATCACCTTTCACTTGGTATGATGTACTATATTATATGCCAATTTTATCCATGTTACTATTTGTCACTCAATCTTAGCATTTAATAGAATCTTTGAGGTCCTCTGAGGGAAAGGACTGTGTATTAATTTTTACAAACCAGATACTATCTATCTTGTACCAAGAACTTGTTCAATTAATATTTATTTCCTGATTCTCTCCTTAGATATACACCTCAGTATCTCCGCATTTTTCTCAGCTGCATTTTATTGCAACTGGGACTGAGCCCTGTCATCCAGCATTGATCACCAGGAGTCTGGGTATTGACAAAGAGATGTAGAGGGTCTACCTATATCTCTCCTTCTTAGGTTATGATGCTTCTCCTGGGGATATAAATATCCAGCCACACAAACTTCATCTCTTTTTTCTTCCCCTCCCCCAATCCCCAATCCCCTAAGGGACCCAGGCATCAAGCCATATAGCACCCTACCTCCTTCCCGAGTTCAGAGAATCTAGGCTTCTAGTTGCCCTGCCCCATCTCTGGGTAAACAGGAAACCTGGTTGAGGGTTGATGGGGAAGAACCATGATGAGAGGAGGGGTATTTGGAAAGTCCCAGACAGGTGTGTACATGGTATGTGTGTGTGTGTGTGTGTGTGTGTGTGGGGTAACCCCACCCCTGGGGTATGAAAGACCCTTCTTTCTGGCTCAGGCTCTAGCTCAGTGCATCCATGGGGGCTCCAGGGCTGGAACCCTTTGCTGGTGGACCTAACAGGAAGGATTGCCTTTTGCTGGCCTCAGTAGGAGCTGCAGTATTGGGAACTCTGCTGCTGTCTGTTCCCCTCACTGTCCTGACTGTGTTGGCCCTGATGTCCCAAGAACAAGGGGGACAGGTGACCAGTGACTATTTGAGTCTCTCTCTGTAATTACACCTTTGTTATGGAGCATCTCTGTTTCTCGCTATTCCCTGGTTTCTTTCTGAGTTTCTGTGTCTTAGGCTCCCCCTGTCCACCTCTGTGAAATACCTGGCATCTCTAAATCCCTCTGTATCCTTTTGTGAGCATCGACACTCCCTACCTAATTTACTTCAACCATTGTCTTGTGTTTTCCTGATACTTGTGGATCAAAAAGCCTAGACTTTTCTACCTCTCCTTGGGTTTTCAGAACTTGATGCCCTCCTTTCTCTTTTTTCACACTCCTGTGACTCTCTGGACTGGGAAATGGGGATTGGTTGGGAGGAGAGAGAACTGGGAGCTGATGATCCAATTCTTGGATCCAAATGGAAGAGAAGGTAGTGATGACCATGTTTGAACTTCAGGTCACTGTCTCTCCACCCAGGTAGCTGACCTTTCTGGTCCAGGAGGACAATTGCTGCAGCAACTGGGTAAGGGTGGTTCCCAGAATCTATATATAGTCCCCAGGCCCTTCTTCCTACTATCCCCTTTCATATCACAACCCCTGACATCTAAAGTCATGATTTTCAGAATCTTCTCTCTCTCTCTCTCTCTCTCTCTCTCTCTCTCTCTCTCTCTCTCTCTCTCTCTCTCTCTCTCTCTCTCTCTCTCTCTCTCTCTCCCCCTGTAGGAAGGCATAAAGTAACGGTGGAGTCAAGATCAGATCTCATTCCTATTCCCCCAGCTGCACACCTCATAGGTAAGAGCCTGGATTTAACCAAGGGATGTGGAGGTAGGTTGAATTTGGGGAAGGTTTCAGATAAACCTAAAGTGAATTTCAAGTAAATCTGAGTTGGAGTCAAAACCCATCCTGTTCTTCACTGGTTTTTCCATAGGGTTCTTTGTCTCCTCTTCCCTTTTCCTATTGGCTTCTTTCTTCATTTCCCATTGTCTCATGTCAGCACCTTCCCAATCCTTTCCTATTTTCTTCCCCACTTCCATTCCTATTCCCTAATGGAATCCTTCCTATTTCTGGACTCCTTTTACCATTAATTTCTATCCTTCTGCTCCAGACTCATGTCCTAGCATCCCACAGATTCTCTCATTGTTTTAGCATCCTGGATCTTAGGCTCTCCCCCCATTCCTTACTCTGCCTCTTCCAACTTTTCTTCCACCCACTTAACCTGTTCCTACTCAGATTCCAAGGCAACTAACCTGTTCCTACTCAGATTCCAAGGCAACTTGCTTATCAGGACAGAATCATTTAGCTCAAGAGTTGTTTCTTCTTTTTTTTTTTGTTTTTTTGCAAGGCAATGGGGTTAAGTAGCTTGCTCAAGGCCACACAGCTAGGTAATTATTAAGTGTCTGAGATCGGATTTGAACTCAGGTACTCATGACTCCAGGACAGGTGCTCTATCCACTGTACTACCTAGCTACCCCTCAAGAGTTGTTTCTTAAAGAGGCAATGAGGGGCGGCTAGGTGGCATAGTGGATAAAGCACCCGCCCTGGAGTCAGGAGTACCTGGGTTCAAATCCAGCCTCAGACACTTAATAATTACCTAGCTGTGTGGCCTTGGGCAAGTCACTTAACCCCGTCTGCCTTACCAAAAAAAAAAAACCTAAAAAAAAAAGAGGCAATGTTCACCATTATTTTTCCACAGGTGTCTCAAAATCAGATCATGGACTCCACTGGGTGTCAGAACATGAGGAAGCATTTCTGAAGAGCGGAACACAGTTCTTGGGGGATGAAGGGCTATTGTCCCTTCCCCAAGATGGAATTTATTTCCTCTACTGTCACATCGGGTACAGAGGCCGAGCTCCCTCTGGTGGACAACAGCCTTGGTCTCATCATCGGGCCGGGGACCCAGGCGTCTCTGTTACCCTCAGCAGTTGGTTATATCGGGCTAAGGGGGCCTATGGGTCAGGGGAGCCAGAATTGTTACTTCAGGGGGCTGAAACTGTGCGGCAGGCCAGGAGGGGTGAACAGGGCACTTTGTGGTATGCCAGTGTAGGGTTTGGAGGGTTGGTTCAGCTTCGAGGGGGTGAGAGAATCTATGTTAATGTCAGTCACCTTGACATGGTGGACTTCAGGAGGGGGAAGACGTTCTTTGGGGCTGTAATGGTAGCATAAGGGTCTCCTAAATCCTATGTTCCTTGCTGGGAATTTCAGTGATTTGGTTGGGGGGGAGGGGGATGTGAGGTAGAGTCCTAGGGAAAATGAAGGCTAAATGGCCAGATAAGTAGGTCCTAAAGGTTGGAGAGAGGGAAGGAGGGAGAAATGAGATCATAATTGTATTAGAGTTTCTTGATGAGTGAAGTTTTGTCCTGACAATAAAGGTTGCCTCCTCTATCCTATCTTTTGGTCTATGTTTCCTTTGCTCACCACTCCACCATGACACACTCCATTTCCATTCCATGGTCATCCCATCCATGACACATCCCCCCATGTTGTATAACCCCTCTTCCTCTACTCAGCCTGATCATAGTTTGAAATTTAAAGTAATCTAGTCCAACTTCTTCATTGAGATGGTATTGAGAATTTAAATGAGTTAACATCACACAGAAGAGACAAGATTCAAACTCAGATCTTCTAGCTCTGGCAGCTAGGTGGCTCAATGAATAGAGTACTGTCCTTGGATTCAGGAGGATGGGAATTCAAATCTGGCCTCAGACACTGGCCATTTACTAACTGTGTGACCTTGGGTAAGTTACTTAACCCTGATTGCCCCTCATCCAGGGCCATCTCCAATCATCCTGATTCATATCTGGCCACTGGACCCAGAAGACTCTGGAGGAGAAAGTGGGGTTGATAACCTAGCACAGCACTCCCTCACTCAAATCCAATTCATGTGTTTGTCATGGCATCACCTCCCTGATGTCATGGTCTTCTTTGAAAGTAAAGGACAGGGGGCAGCTAGGTGGCGCAGTGGAGAAAGCACTGGCCCTGGAGTCAGGAGTACATGGGTTCAAATTCAGTCTCAGACACTTAATCATTACCTAGCTGTGTGGCCTTGGGCAAGCCACTTAACCCCATTTGCCTTGCAAAAAACCTAAAAAAAAAAAGTAAAGGACAAAACATTATTATTATAGTGCTCTTTTCCTGCTAAATATAAAAGAATCCTCTCATCACTTTGTAAAGCTCCAGCCTAGCACCCCTTTTTTGTCAAGAAGACTTACTGCCTATCATTTTTCCAGTCAAAGTTTGAGATATTCAAGGGAAAGAAGACTAGAGGGACTTAACACTCCAGATACATTCATCAGTCTCTACTCTTGTCTCTAGTCTCTTTATAGTTATCCCTGAATCAACTTTTTTTTTCCCTCCAGGATCAATAATCAAGAGGGGAATTGTGTATTTCTCCTATCAAGGAAAGAGTTTAATGCAATTGATAGTTCTACCATTCAAAATTATGAGGGCCTAGAATGCTGGCAAGGCCATAAAAATATTATGTCTGGGCTCCTATGATCTCTTCCTGAGTTAGACCAATGGAGTTATGATGCTTCTTTCCCCTGAAGAGTTCTGGGGCCAGGACTTTCATGAAAGAAGAAGAAACATATGAGGATTGGAAGATATGGAAGGAAATGAGTTGTTCTCATTTCAGAGAGAAACTGTATGGCAAAGAGGAAAGGCTATCATGTCCTAGAGAGGGAAAACAGGGCTGGCGGGGGGGGGGGGCGGGTTGGAGAAAATTATCATGTCATGGGGAGACAAAAGAGAAAGAAAAAGTTTCTGAGGAGAATATTCTTAAATCCAAGGCAGAATGGAAAGACCTAGTCCCCAGTTCACACTTTAGGTCCCCAGTTCCAGGAACAGTGGGGGAAATGGGGTGAGTAACAACATCATCCGCCCTACCACCAATGACCCATTTATCGTTCCAGTGTGGAGGAGGTGGATGGGGGACTCAACACTCTATCTAGGTCAGTCTTGTCTTAGGTCCTTGGCTCCTTTCATTCCTCTGCAGATTAGTTGCTCTGAAAAACATAATTTGTTCATCTATATAGCAAAACTGGGGGTGGAGGTGGGAGTGGGTGGGGAGAAGAAAACTCTGACCATCTATAGTTTTATCTCTGTCTCTGTCTTACTCTACATCCTCCTTTCTCCCATTGTATCCCAAATTAGCCTGGGAGACAGGTTCCATTTTCAGAATAGCCTTTGTACTAGTTTTGATTTCCTCAAACTTCTTTAGCCTTATTCCTTGGAGTATAGGAAAGGTAAGGGGAAAGCTGGGAGTGCAGGAAAACTAGATCCCTGAAAGGAGTCTGGGGGGGAAGGAAATTGGGCAACTGTACACCTGGTTCCCTAGAAGTTCTTTACTCTCCTTCTTTACTCTCTCAGGTCACAAAATCTGGAAACTTCACCTGAGATGTGGGGAATTCCCCTGAGAGCAATTGGAATTCCCAGAACTGGAAATTCCCAATTCTCTAGGTATGATTTCCTTTGCCTGGCTTCATTCTCATAGGTGTTCATAGGATTTAGAACTGAAAAGGAAATTAAAGACCTTTGGTTGAAGGAATTGGGGATATTTAACTTGGAGATAAAAGGACTGGGAAGGGGGTTTAGGGGGAGGGGTTAGGATAATAGCTCTTCCCCATTCAATCGAAAGACTGTTCTGTTGGGGTGGGATTGGATTTGTTCAGATTAACCTCAGAAGACAGAACCAGGAGTAAAGTGGGATGGGAGTAATTTTAAAGAGGCTATTATTTTATTTTGATTTGGGTGGAGGGGGACTGTCCAAAAGTGTAATGGGCTACCTTGAGAAGTGGGGAATTTCCCCTCCTTTCCTTTGATGATCCCTTTTCAGCTATGTGATAATGACAATTCCTTTCAGCTATGAGTTGGACAATGATAGTTGCTATGTGATCTAATTCAATTCCCTCATTTTACAGAGTAAGACATTGAGGTGAGAGATATTAACAATTTGTCTAAGGTCACACAATAGTGTCAGGACAGGTGTTTGACTCTGTTTAATGATTTCTCCAAGATAACACACTTCCTCTTTGTTGATAATACCTAAAAATTCCTCAGAAAGGAGGAAAGTCACTCAGGTGGAGCCAGATGCTCTATTTACAACAGCTTGCTTCTAATCATATCAAAATCTCTCTTTGATTTGAGAACATTCCCAATAGAAATCGAACCCCATTTTCCCCTGCTGAAGAAGAAAAATTGATTTCAGAATGAGATGGGAACACCAGCGTTCTTGCCTGAGGAAGCAAGAAGTCAGTTGCATGGGATCTAAGAAAGTATGAGTGTAAATAATAGAAATTGGTAATAAATTAAGTCCTAAAGAAGTTGGCAGTGAAATGGAGGACAAATGTATGATAGGGTCAATGGAGAAGTCAAGCAAATGGGTACTGGAGGTAGAAGGGGATAAAATCAATGTGTGGGTAGGAATATGACCTTATGGAGAAGGAATTCTTCCATGACAGGAGGGAGGAGAGAATTTTTGAAGTATGGTGTTGAGGGAGTTCAATTGACTTGGTAAAGGAAGAGGCTATTCTTTGTTTCTAAGTATCAGGGTATGAGTATGATTTTTCTATTCTTTCTGTGAGCTCTCCTTAATTCTATAATCTTGGAACCTAAGGACTAAAGATGAGGAAGAGATTGTAAAGAAGCTCTCACATCCAGGGGAGAAGGAATTGGGAGCTGGAGAGGAAAGTTTTTGAAATGAGGTAGCTAGAGGAAATAAAACAACTGAATAAATCAATGCACCATGATCTCCCAAATACATAAGTCATAAATAATAATCTCATAAAATTCCAAGTGTTTTCAAAGCAAAGTTTATTTCTCGCCACTGACAAATAGGGCGCTTACAGACACAACTCCCTTGGGGAGCAGAGGTTCAGCGACACAGCGACATAGCCACTAGATCAGCAATATAATAACATCAGATAATTTTTTTAAATTGACAGATGGGAAAGTGAACGAGGAGCAAGGATAGGAGCACCCCTCGCTTTGCTCCATTTTCACAGAAAATACTCCTGAGCTGGGGAAACCTCAACATCTGGGTCCCCCATGAATGCTAACCTCCTTAATAAATATATTCAAGAATAAATAAATAAATAAATAAATATGCAATAAATAAATAAATAAACATATTATCTAGTTATAAATAAACAGAAGCCACCCAGGGGCAAAAGGCAAGGCTTCTGTATTACAATACATAGAACAGGAATGATCTGGATTTTGATTCATTTCCGGACCATGTCAGATATATATATCTCAGGAACTGTTCTCCAGTAAAGAAGGTCCTTTCCCTCAGGTCAGGCTTCAAGGGTTGGCCCTTTTTCTAAGGTTTTGGGTAATGGACTAGGTCCTGGGTTACCAACTTTGTTCTAGGGTCTGAATTTGTTTCAGTAGATGGATTTTTATGTTATTCTGGAACCTATATATGTGTTCCTTAATGCAGAGCCAATATCATTTTATATTAGTACTTGTACTTTGCTGACCCTTGTTTTCTCATTGTTTTTTGTCATATTCTAGAATGTTCTTAACACGAATTCCCAGTCTTTAAACCATTTTTCAGACCCAGAAAAGGAAGGAAATCAAGAAGCATTAAGGAAGATTGATAAAGTTGAATGAGGGGTTAGACAGGGCATGAGAGGAGGTAGGGGGAAGGCTTCCATTCTTCTCTCAAAGGGCAATGACCCCAAAATAGACCTGGCCAGACTCAGCAAAGTCGAGATAGTTCGGATAGTTGGTGTCAGCACTGAGCTTATCACCCATCTCAAGCTGGAAGACACCACCCAGGTAGATTGGTTCAAACCAGAGACTGGTTTCCCCAGCTCCTTGTAATGCCTTCTGACATGGACTCTTGATGGCAGCAAGGAGGCTGACTTTCTTTTTGTAGGAGGGTGCAACTCGGGAGATGGTATGGGTGAGCAGGAGTTCACTGGCACAGTCCTCACCCTTGAAAAGAAGCTGGGAGTAAACCAGGTAGAGCCCAGTGGATGGCACCACCAGTTGGTTGTCTTTCAGTTCTATACCATTTTTCAGGAGGGCATTGGCACGTCCACTCAACCACTGGAGCTGCCCCTCTGCGCTTTGATTAGCTGTAGGGAAAGAGGAAGGAACAGTTGTATCCATATGTTTCTTTTGAATGTCATCTTCCACATTTTGTTTCCTGAACTTTGTTTCCCACATCTTATTTCTAATGTTTAAGACATTCTTTATGTTCTCTTCATTCTGGTTCTTCCAGCTCTGGCCATCTTCTTCTCCACCCTCTTCTATAGGTTCTGCTTTATCCCCAAAGTTTCATATTGACTCTCAACTGAGCCTTGACTCCAGGTCCCATTTGGTCCCCATTCCAAAATTTCAGGTTCTTACCTACAACATGAGCTACTGGCTTGTCACTTTCAGTCTGACAAGATCCTGGGATGGGGAAGAAAAGAGAAGGAAAAAATGAAGGTTTCAAACTGAGTTTTAGCTCTCTTTCATTCCCTCCCCACACCAGAGACCAAAATTCAGAGATGCTTCTATCCCCTAAGAACTGTTCCCCCCATCCCTATTTCCAACATCATCCTAGATATGTCCCACTTGGGAATGAAGTTTTAGGAGATTAGGATCATCAACAACGGACACTTACTGACTCTCTGGGTCAGAGGTTTCATGGCAAAAATGGCATCTGGGAACTCCTAGAGAAGAAAGGACAAGATCAGTGATGAATTATGGCCAGAGTTAAGAGAGAAGTTGAGATGTATATTTAGATGCTAGACATGCCTCTCTTAATTCTCATCTCTTTCCCTCATTTCTCTCTCCCTTATTCCATCTTTCTTTTTGTTTCTCTCAGTATCCCCCCATTTATCCTTCTTAGTATTTCTCCCCTTTTCTTCCTTTCTCTCCATCATGCTCTTTCTTTTTCCATCTGTCTCCCTTATTGCAATTTCCTCTTCTTGTCATATTTCTCCTTGTCTTTATCTCCTTTCCTCATCTGTCCTTGGTTCCCTCAATCTCTCTCTGATCCTCTTTCTATAACCAAATAAGTTATCTCTCTCACCTCTTCCTTCTGGGGCCCAATCACCCCAAAGTGCAGCAGGCAAAAGAGAATGGTGGCCCCAGCAAGAAGAATGAAGGAGCTAATTGTGAGGCAGAGGCAGCGTCCAAGGCCTTGGGGCCCCCTTGCCTTCCTTTGGAGTGCCTCTTCTGCCAGCTCCACATCTTGGATCATGTTCTCTGTGCTCATGGTTCCTGTTTTGTGGAGCTGCTCAGTTTCCAGAGGGGTTGTTTTGGAAGAGCCTGAAGTCCAAATTTGTAGTTCGTTGATGCAGAGAAACAAATGGCCCAGTGTATGGATGTGTGTGTGTGTGTGTGTGAGAGAGAGAGAGAGAGAGAGAGAGAGAGAGAGAGAGAGAGAGAGAGCCCAGTGGTTTGAATTTTTTCAGAGAACCTCTCTGAACCTCTCACTCTCTGATTAGTCCCCTGATGTTCTCTGTATGGGAGCTTCTGTCAAGTCAGTGAGTGAGCAGCTGCCTTTATAAGCCCCAAGGGGAGGGTGTGAGGAGGGCGGGGGAGAAGGTTCTCTCACCCAGAGGGCGGAAAACTTCCCTGGTGGAGAAACCCATGAGCTCATCTGGAGGAAGCTGTAGTGGGGGCCCTGTCAACCTTCCCCAAATTTCCTCTCAGTTTCTTCCTCCCAATAGGGGTGGGTATTGGAAAGTTGGACTTGAGGTTATCCAAGAGTCCAGGGATATCACTCCGCTTAACATCAATGATGACTTTAGGAAGGAAGGTGTCAGGAACTAATTCCCCAGGCCTCTGGCCTCTTAGATCTTAAGACACTATTCAAGAAAGGCTAGGTCTTGAGGAAAATTTAGGTTTTTCAAATTCAGATGATTGGAACCCTAAAAGAAGAAAAAACTGAGATCTGAGTTTTGGAGCCCTTTGAGTGAAGAGGGAGGAGAAGGGAGATAGTAGTTTGGAATCTGAGTTTCTTAAAGAAGTAGGGACATCCCAAAGAGGATGAAACCAAACCTGTAAAGGTCCTACTTTCATTCTGACCTCAGGACTCACATCATGGGTTTCATTCTTGAACTACAGGAATTTTTGGATCCTTTATAGGTTTGTTAATATAGGTTGTAATTATAGGTTCCCCAAATCCTTCATGATTCCCTCAGGGCATCTTTATGTCAAGATATATATTCCCAGAAGCCCCAAAAGATTTTTATAACACTCACAAAAACACCTTTATCACTCATGTCTTCTAGAATCCCTGTATTACTTTCATTCTCTCATTTTCTCCCCATTTGTCCTCCTGTTTCCTCATGTATCCTTCACTTCCAACTTGACTCCTAGAATCTTCCCCTTTTGTATCCCCCTCCACCAAGACCCCTATATAATCCCATCCTTTAAAAAGACACAGACATTTCAGAGGAAAAATATTTATTGAACTTTACTGAGAGCATAGGTCCAGATATGGTCCCTAGAACTCTGTTGTCCCCATTTTTACAAGCCCTTCTCCTTCTCACCTGACCACCTCCCTCCTTCCCTCATTCCTTTTCTATTTTTTTCTCTGTTTTGTCTCTGTCTCTATCTGATATTTCTTCCTGAGATAACTGTCTTTTCTATCTCCCTCTTCCCTTTCTCAGCTTCTCTATAAATAAATAATTTATAATCATCATTCATAAATAAATTTTCCCCATTCCCTATTTCAACCAACCTTTGATATCCACTTCATACATCCTTTCTTTCTTTTTCCTTTCCATGACGAGGCTTAAACCCCACTCTATTAACCAGTCAACCAAATTACTTTTGTCTGGGTATTTCTGATTAGATTTGAAATTCTCAGGCCAGCATATGGAAATGGGTCAGGCAGGAGTGGAGGGGTGTGTGGTTACTTTCAAACCACCCAGAATTCCATCTCTGAAAGTTGCAGAGAAAGGAAATACTTGAAAGAAACTGAAGCGATGGTGGAAGCAGAGAGTGATAGTGTGGACCTTTAAAGCTGTAGGAACAGAGGAAAGGGACATGGAGGTGGGCCTTGAAGTCATTTTCCTCTTTATTTTTCTATTTCTCTATAGCGCAAAGGCCCCAAAAAAGACACAACTAGGCAACTGAAGCAGATGAGAAACACCATCTGTATGAGTAGATAGTCGATCTCCCTGGGTGAGCAGGAACACAGCTCCTTGGTAGACTGATCTCATCCAGGGCCCTTGGGACCCTGGGCACACAGACTTTTGGGCACTCAGGAGAGGTACATGAACCTGGTACTTGGAGGAGAAGAGGAGCACCTCATGGCTCAGGTAGAGTGGGATGGGAGTAACCTCAGAACAGCTGGCCCCTGAGAAAACAACCTGGGAGTAAACAAAGTAAAGACCACTTGTGGGGACCAACAAGGAGTTATTGCTTAGAGAGAAGCCATGTTGGAGGAAAGCGTGGTCTGTGCTTGCCCTCCAATGTATAGAGTCCTGGGCACTGGGATCTCCTAGAGGAGAGACACAGAAATCGCAGTGTTATGGGGTTGGAGAGAACAAATGGTCACTGAGAAGGGGAGAAAAGTGGGAGCTGGATGCTTGAGTCTATGAGAGAAATGGAGAAAATGTAACTAGATTCTTACCAACAAGGTGGGCAGCTGGTTTGAGGGTGTCTCTTATGAGCCTCTTCTGGCTGGGATGTTGAGCTGAATGAGGTGGGGCTGGACTAGATGAGTGGGAGTTATCAGGATTGAGAGCACCCTATGAAAGAGCATGGTTAAGAAAGTACCAGAGGACCAAAATTTCTTTCTTGCCCCTTTAAGCTCCTGACCCCCCCCCCCAGGTCATCCCCTTTCCTTTTGTCTCTCACCTGAGCCCCTGGTGGCTGCAGCCAAAGCAGCTGGAGGCTCAGTGCCCCCAGGAAGCACAGGACTCCAGATGAGATCATGGGGAGAACCTGAGAAGAGAGAAAGAGAAAGTAGAGAAGGGCCCAGGGTGGAGATATTGGGGGGGGGAGAGGGAGAAAAAGAAAAGGAAATGGGAAATAAGTACAGAGAGAAACAGGAAGATATGGAAAACATAATGACATAAAGAAGCTGACAGCGATACTAAGACAGAAATCCAAGGCACATGTAGAGAGAAAAACAGAAGTACAGAGACTAATTGACAGAAATGAGACACAGAAACAGAAACAGGCAGAGAGGAACAGAAACAGAAGCAGATAGAGACTGACAGAGAGAAAATCAGAGACCCAGAAACAGTGAGGTGGAGACCAAACTCTACACAGACCAGAAAGGGGCAGGTGGAAATAATAGACACAGGAAGCTTTGGTGAGGCAACGTGAAATCAGGGGGTTTTAAGGGCTAGGGGGAATGGCTCAGGGTTCAGGAGTGTCTCAGCCAGGAGCCCCTACCTGTTATGAGCTGGGCTTCCTGACCAGGATGCCCGGGTCCCTTTATAGAGGAAGCGGCAGCAGGGCGGGAGGGCTCAGGGCTCTAGCTTGGCCGGGGGAAGCCCCCGGGGCTTAGGAGAAGGAGCTGGTGTTTCTACCGAAGGCAGGAAAGGTTGAGGCTGGGAGGAAGAATCAAAGGTTGGGGGCTAGGAGACGATTTCTGGGAAAAGGAAATAGGGTTAAGAAGATTCAGGGAGAAAGTAACTTGAATGTAAAGGGGAAAGCGGAATGAATTGGGAGAGCCCCCAGAGATTTTCCAGATTTTTATTTTCTTTATTACCTTCCACTCTTGCTCCCAGACTGTGCTACCCCCCCATTTTCCTCCTTATTCCCACTATTTATATTTATCCTACTTGCAATACACAAACTCCTGATGTCTCCTATTCCTTAGCCCCTATAAAATCCACCAAAGAGCCTATCATGTAACCATGTGAAATAGATTCCCTCTTCCAGACTGAGTCTGCATAGAATTGTCTTCCTTTGTAATCTCACCCCTCAGGTGTACATAAATCTCTTGATCATAATTTATGCTACAAAACATCAAGCAAATCTGTACAAAACTGTACTTGTATGTTCTGAGCTATATACATGAAAAAAAGGTATATTGGCTATAATGAACTTCAACTCACTCTTCTACTTCCACTGACAAAATTCACACACACACACACACAAACATTCTTGTCTCTCAAATCTATCCCTCACTCCCTAAATTTATCATCACCCCTCTTTGTATCTGTCATTTCCTCCTTCTCCCTTCCCCTTTTTAATTTCCTTTCCTTTTCCTTATATCTGGGCTTGTCTGTCTATCTCACTATCTCTCTACGATCTCTGTTCTTTTTAGTCTTTTCTTGTGTTTTTGTTTCTTTCTGTGTTTTTTTCTGATCCAGGATTTCTGAACTTTGATAGTGTGGGCAGATAAAAGACAGGGAGACAGATACCTGGGAAGAATGGGTCAAATAAGTATGATGCACACTCAATCCAAATAATTGTGAGAGAGAGAAAGAGGAGGAGACTGACAGAGACAGAATGGAGAGAGAGAGAAGTTAGAAAAGAGGAAAATGAAGAGCCTGAAGCTTGAGAGGTGAGGAATTTGAGACACTTGGAGTAGTGCGCGTGTAAACCTGGGTGTAAGAAGAATTAGAAGAGACCAGGAAGAGACTGGGCAGAGAGACAAAGACTGAAGGACCAAGAGATGAGAATCAGAGAGAGAGAGAGAGAGAGAGAGAGAGAGAGAGAGAGAGAGAGAGAGAGAGAGAGAGAGAGAGAGAGGAGAGACAGAGGGACAGAGAGAGAGAGAAAGACAAAGACAGACAGACAGACAGACTGAGGATTTGAGGGGGTGCACTGAGGGAGAGAGAACTGGGGGAGGGGTAAACTGAGAGAAGGGTTATGAACTCTTGAGACTAGGAAAGTCAAAGGCTGAGAGAGGATGCCTGAACTAGGGTCAATAGCATGCTATTTTCCTGAGATCCAGTTAAGAATTTTCAATGTTTCAGAAATTGAGCAGGATTCAGTTTCTCTCTGTTGGAGAGGCAGCTGGTTGTTTGGAGATGGGGATAGGGTTTCCCTGTATGTGAAGGATGATAATGTGGAGAGCTGGCTTCAACCTAACTTCATGGTAAGGTGGAGAAGGAAGGCTTTTGCAAAGAAATTAATGAAATCATTACACTGAATTTGAGAACCAGATAGAATAATGTTAGAAATGAGACTAGTCAAATACAATTCTGAAGGACTTACGATGATGAATGTTATCTAGCCTCAGAAAAAGAGCTGATAATTTTTACAATACAGATTGAAGCATATTTATTTTTAAACTTTAGTTTTCTTGAGATCTGTTTTTTGAGAGGGAGAGGAGTCTATATTTTCTTTCTTAACATGACTATTAGGGAAATGTTTTGAATGACTATACATTTATAGCCTGTATCAACTTGATCAAATCAAATAAGACCCTATAACCCAATCCCAGCCTGGAATTTAACACTAATCTATCTTAAATTTAACTCCATCTTTAATTCCAATTCTAACTCATCCCCAACCCTGAATTAAACCCCAAATCAAAGCCAATCACAACCTCATAATGATCTCAGTACTGACCTTCCAAATCCATTTGATCCTTTATTCTCAATAAAAATACAATCTCTACTCCAACCCTAACTTTAAACCCTAATCTGTACTTCTAACCTGAACTCCCAACACTAATGTTATTGACCTCATCCTATTAAACCCATTTTTAACCTTAACTATACATTCAATAAAGATTTGTTGAAGGTATAACATGGGCAAATTCCCATGGAAAGTACAAAGAAGAATAAGACACAGCTGTCCTTGTAATGCTTGGAATTTAGTAGGGGAAATTATATATATATCCAAATAATTTTAATACAAGGTAATATGTAACGTGTCAAAAGAGAGCCACAAAGTATTTTATAATAATTTAGGGGAGAGAATATCTGCCTCATCATTAACCTAATTCTTCCTCTATAATTTTTTCCCATTTTAGATCTTATTCAACCCCAACCCCAATCCTACCCCTGAAACAGATATTAGCCACCAATTTCTACCCCAACCCCAATACCAACCTCATTGGTAATCCCAAATCTTAATATTGACACTCAATCTCACTAGCCTCAATTCTTTTTTTTCAGTTAGCTTATAAATTTATTTATTCATTCAATATTTTATTTTCCCCAGTTACATGTAAAAACAATTTTTAATGTTCATTTTTTAAAACTTTGAGTTCCAAATTCTCTCCCTTCCTCCCTCCACAGTGCCCCCCTCCCCACAATGAGAAAGCAAGTTGATGCCAGTTATAAATGTATAGTCATACAAAATATTTCCCTAAGTCATATTGAGAAAGAAAACATAGGACCCTCTCCCCCTCAAAAAACAAACCTCAAGAAAACTAAAGTTTAAAAAAAGTATGCTTCAATCTGTTTTTGAAAATTATCAGCTATTTCTCTGAGGATGGGTAGCATTTTTCATCATAAGTCCTTCAGAGTTGTTTTGGGTTATTGCATTGACTAGCTTCATTTCTTTCTTTCTTTCTTTCTTTCTTTTTTTTTGGTGGCTTGCCCAAGGCCACACAGCCAGGTAATTATTAAGTGTCTGAGGTTGGATTTGAACTCAGGTGCTCCTGACTCCAAGGCCAGTCCTCTATTCACTGCGCCACCTAGCAGCCCCCTAACTAGTCTCATTTTTAACATTATTCTGTCAGTCTTATACCAATACAACTTCTATTGTAACTCAAATTCCTAGCTTTGATTCTGATTCTGGAGTTCACAAGGACATAATTCATCTCTCCCCATTTCTTAGCTGTTAAGAACCTGAGTCACTAATCAGGGTGATCCCTGCCCCCCACCCCAACAAGGGCACAGGATGCCTGGGTGCCTGGCCCCAGGGACTTGAAGGAAGCTAAGGGCCCCTAGGGGACCAGTATTTTTATCAGCCTCAGTAGCAAGAGACACAGAACCGGAAACTATGTGGTGAGAGAAAGTGAACTTCACCCTCATCTCAGGGGAACCCCCTTATGGGTTGGGGGGCCAGACACTTTGAGAGGTTCGGAGCTTAGGAAGAGTTGAGGAATTGGGGGTGGTGAGATACATTTGGATATGTATTACTTTACATAACATCTGTAAGGGAGAAAACAATTGAGAAAACTTAGAGATCAAGAAAAACACTGGGCACAGAGAAATCAAGAAAAACACTGGGCACAGAGAAATGTTGCAATTTTTTTCTTTATTAGAAACAAATATTGTATTCCAGACATATGCAATAATCCTTTTCTTTCTGTATTGTTAAAGTATTTTCCCTTTTGTATTGGCCTTGCAAACCCCCATTTAACTGGATCCTAGTGGGGACAAACTCTAAATGTGACACCATACACTCCCTAGTATGTACCCCTATGTCTTTGTGACTTCCAGGCTGTTCTGGTTTGTGGCAGTGGCCAGGATCTGGGTAGTAGTCTGACCTCAGTCATGTATATAGCCTGTTAACAGAGATGTCCCTGGAGTGTGCCTTGTCTTTGTGGATTCCAGGATCAGGTATTCTTGTTGTTCAGACAGGACATAATCTGAACTGGGCCCTGAAACCCAGAACATGCACAGGGTAGAGAGAGAACCTAGGCACAAAGAAGGGGAGAATCCTTGAAGCATGCAGTCCATGCAGTTAACACCGGGCACTAGAATGTCCACTGTGCATGTTGTAATATAGAAAGAAAAAAATTACATTTCTCTGAGCTCAGTGTTCCCCTGCTTCATATTGGGTTAAGGGGGAGGGGCTGCCAAGAAATCAGTACTTCCTGTCCCTTCTCTTCACTGGGCCCTCTTATCCAGAGTATAAACCTCACAATTCCCAATCCTGGGGTGGTTTGAATGCCAGTTCCAAAATCTCTGAGGTCTATGAGGAACTGGATGCCCAGGTTGTTCACAGCTCAAAGTCCCTTCTAAATCACAGCAGTTCCCTCTGAGAATCTTCAGTTTCTCAGAGACCATAGGTTCCTTCAAAAGGCTTCTGTCCTACATCCCAACTTTGTCTTTCTCAGAAAACCTCATCCACATTCACATGCACATAGAATATCCACACTCCCATTTAGTTCAATTAAAATCCAAAAGGCATGTATTAAATACCTACTATACACCAGGCACTGTTCTGTGCTAGGGATCCAAAGACAAAAAACCCCCCAAAAAACTATCGTTGTTCTTAAGGGGCTTACATTCTACCAGAGTGGGAGTAGGTCAAAATAGGGAGGGAGAGGAACAGTTCTTATGATGTAGGAAGATTAGTTCAGTCCAAGTGAAAAACTCATGATTCTCTGACCTGAGAGTGTGAGTGTATAAAGAAAATAGTTTTATCAAAAGAGAGAAAGTGAGGGGTGGTTAAAGAAGTCTTTAAAGGTCATGTGGGGTTTGGTCCCAGTAGATTTAATAGACAGATCAACTGCTAATTAACTTGCTCAGAGAGAGGCAAATAAAAGAAAGTAGAACACTGGCCAGACTCCCTTTAAATGTCCCTTAGGGTCCGTAGAAGGGGTGAAGTCTTTGGAAGTAGTTGGGAGTCTTATATTAGAGTTTGCTTTAGGAGGGTGTCCTACCTGGTTTAAAGTGACATACTATCAATCATGTGTAATCTAACTTAACTCACAGGTGAGTGCATGGCCAGGGTCAAAATAAAGATTAAGAGGAACCATTTTAACAGTGTAGGAAAGATTACAAAAATCAATTCCAAATATATATATATTATATATATATATGTGCATGTATGTAGCTATCATATAGATACACATATGTAAGATATATCAAAAGTGGAGACTATATATAATTATATATGATTATATATATATATATAATATATATTTGATTACAGGATTTAAATATTTTAACAGTGCAGAAAAGATTACAAAAATTTGTTTCCAACTATAATATTTTAGTGCCCATAATTTCCTGCATCACTTAAATAGAAAATACAAAGTCTTTTGAGGGGAGGGACATTAAGAGCTGGAAGGATCAAAAAAGGCCCTTTGTCAGAGATGGTATTTGAGCTGAACTATGGAGGAAGACAAGGTTATAAAAAGGAAGAGATGTGGAGAACCTTTTAAGTGTGGAACATATATGCCAAGATGCCAAGAATGGAGAATAGAGAGTTATGTTTGGGGAAGCAAAATAGGGTGAATGAAGGATGATTGGAGACTTTATGTCCTCTCAGAGACCTCTTGTCCACTTCCTCCTCCTGTTTTGTTTTCACTAGTCTTCCCAGGAATCCTCAACTTAATGCCCTATGCCCAGTTCTGTCTCTCTGGGGCCCCCCCATACAGATGTCAACTCTATCATCTAAAACTTTAGTTTCTAACACCTTGGATAGGCATGTGCACCCAATGGCATGAAAAGGAGTGTGTGTTGGTAAGGAGTGAACTGAAAGGGAAACAGTATTATCTCCACTCCCACCTCCTGTTTCCTGGAAGCTGGGGTGGGAGGTGTGGGGAGGTCAGAGGAGGGAGTAAGAAAGTGCCCCCCATGGGAATCCCCACATGACCTCTAAGCTCCCCCCCCCCCCCAGAGCTTCAACCAGTTTCCGGGAAGAGGAGATAATGATCTATAAAGTTAAGACTAGGCCCATATATCACCTGAGATTATAGACCAGGGGCAAAGTTCCTGGGTCCTTGAGAGGAACAAAAGCTGAGAGTGGGAAATCAAAGTCCTAAATTTGGGAGAAGGGTGAAAGCAGGGAAATATGGGGAGGGGAGAATTGGGAGGAGAATCAGGATAATTCCTTGGATTCTGAAAGGCAGTAGGAGTTAGAAGGTATGTTGTTCTTTCTAAGGTATTGATGTCTGAATTCCATGAGCAGGCTGGTCTAAATGTTTCATTTCCAGTTGGGAGACCAGGGATCCAGTTCTTGGGCATGGACTTTGGGTTACCCAAGAACAGACAGCCCAGGTTACACAATTTGGCCCTTTCCTCCTCCTTCCCCTGATATTTTTAGCAACTGAAATTCCACTCCCCCACAGAAGGGCTGCTTCCTTCTCTGCTCTTGGCTCCCCCATTTCTGCCCTCCCACAATGCTTCTGATGGGTCTCCTAGCCTAGACTGCCCCCCACCTCAAATCCTAGTGACTCAGCAAAGGGAAAGCCCTGGGGGGGGAGGTAAGGGAGTGGAGGATGTGGTTCTGGTGGGTGGGGGGAAGAGAGAAGAGACCACAGTTTTGTTCCCTTTTTGCCTTGTTCACATTAAGCCTGTTTCTCCAGCCACAAACAACTGGGTTGAGGTGACAGGCACTTGGTCTGGGGGGCGGGGAGAGATATATATAAACTTTGGTGGGACCTCTGGACCTTGATCTTGGTGGGTAGCCTAAGTAGGGCCATCAGTCAGGATAAAGTGATATCACTGACCAAGAGCACATCACACGCATATATGTTTCTGGGACTGTAGGGAACTGTAGGCTTAAGAGGAAAGAGATGTCATAGGTGATAGAAACCATAGAGATGGAAAAAGGAAGAGGAGATCAGGAGTAAGATGGGGAACTACATTTTATTAGGAAATAAGAGAAGGGATTTAGTGATATCAGCCTCCCACCACTACTCTAGCTCAGATTCATCTCTAATTCACAACCTGTCCTTATTCAGGACTCATCTTTTTCTATAGTTCCTTTCCTTTAGCTTCTATTCCCAAGCCCAATTTTCCCCTCATTCCAGGCCCCATGTTTTTATTTCTTGAATCCTATTGTCTTCATTATTTATATCACATGTACCCATTCTCTGTCTTTTTCATCTGGGTCACTTTAGGCCTTCTGCATGTCTATTGAGAGCCTGGGACAGAGCTGTCACAATCTCCATTACTTTTTCCCTTTCCCTAGCTTCAATTTGATCCCCAAACCTCTGCAGGAATCTGTCAGGATGCCACTGGACCTGTTGTGCCCTCAAATACTTCCTTAGGGCTTCCTGATCTGTGGGTGGGGGACCTCTGGCCATCAGGGTTACTGCCATTACTTCAGGGTCCCTCTCCCCAAGACAGGGCCAGGGTATATCTCCCAAATACCAAAATCTGTCCCCTGTTCTGGTGAGGTCTCCCCTGGGCTTTGGTCTATTAGGGTCTTTCCCACAATGCCCTCGAGTTTCCTCGGTCTTCTTGGTTCGGTTCTCCCTCAGTTCGTCTTCCTTGGCTTGGGTTTGCTTTTGGAATAGACGACATTTATCTTGCTGCTGCCAGCTGTGGTAGGAGGCTGACGTATATTTTGTATGCTGGATTCTTTCTGTTGCTTGCTGCTGTTGTTGCTTCTGGGCATGTTCCTGAGCCAGGCGTTCAGTCCAGGCAGAGAAGGACTCTGGCTCTGGGGTATCTAGGGTGGCATCCTCATCACCTAATAAGAAATGGGTATATAAAAGGAAAGACTTCTTAATGAGGTAGCAGAAAGAGAAACAATAAGGTCAGGAGGAAGTCCGGAGACAGATGGGAAACAAATAGACATGAAGACGAAAAAGATGAAAAGGATTGGAATGAATGTGGAATAGTTAAGCAAAATGAGATATGGAAAGTGGGAGAGGTACAGGAATCACTGAAATACTTAGAGAGTATTAGTCTGGGTATCCTTACCTTCAAACCTCCCCAGCATGTCCTGCCACTCATCCTCTAGCTCCTCCTGAAGTTTTTTTCTCCATTTTCTCTCCCTGTAAGCCTCTTCCTCTTCTTCCTCCACTTCTACAGATGGCTCTGGAGATTTTTCCCAGCCCATAAGTTCCCCAGGGGTCTTTCCTTGTTTGTTCTTCATCTTCATGGCACTGGGGCATTTTATCATCAAAGGCAGAAAAAAGTTTTTGTAGGCTGTTGACAGGGGTCAAAGGACAAAATTGATTGCTGTGGCTCTCATCTAAAATTATAAGAATACTGCCCTGTCAAGCTGCAGCATGTAGAGCAGTATTCCCATGGCAGTCCTGGTGAATAGGGTCAGCTCCAAAGTGGAGTAGCAGATGAAGGGCAGAGGCATCTTGGCGGGTACAGAATACTGCTAAATGGTCCCTGTTATTGTTGACCAGTCATTTCAGTCATGTCTGACTCTTTGTGACCTCATTTGAAATTTTCTTGGCAAAGAGTGGTTTGCTATTTTTTTCTCTAACTCATTTTATAGATGAGGAAACTGAAACAACAGTTAAGTGACCTGCTGATCATCATACAACTAGTAAATATATGAGGCCAAATCTGAACTCAGTAAGATGAGTCTTCCTGACTTCAGACCCGGCACTTTATCACAACCACACTGAACCATCTAACTGTCTTATCTGGGTACTAAGAGAAATTATATAATGGGGGAAGCTCTGGAGAATGAGAAAAATTACCCATTTGGGTGCCTACTTTTTCTCCAAAGACCACCATTATGGGCCAGATAATGAGCAATGAGGATACAAATAGATTTGGATAGGAAAAGCAGGTTGGAAAAATGACTACCATCTTGGAAGTAAACAGTAGGAACCAAATGAATGGATGTAAAAATCTTAATCAAGTGTCATCTGGGATACACACACACACACACACACACACACACAATAAATATGTATACATAGATATACACAAAGATTCATAAGTTTAATATATTTTGCATATAGGCCCATCATGGATATATATTTGTCTGAGTCTATACATATGTGTATATAGAATTGTATAGACATATATATGTGTATATAATGTGTTAGGACTTAAAAAGATCTTGACCTTTACAATCCTATAAAGTAGCAGTGCAACTATCATTTTTATTCCCACTTTATAGTTAAAGAAATGAATCACAAAGGGCCTTCTTTCATCTTAGATTCTGAGAGTAGACTATTACTGTCTAAAGCTTTTTTAAAATATTTATTTTTAAAATTTTATTTAAGGCAATGGGGTTAAGAGTGACTTGCCCAAAGTTGTGCTAGGCAATTATAAAGCAAAAGCAGCCAAATTTGAACTAAGGTCCTCCTGACTTCAGAAGCAGTGTTCTATCTACTGTACCACCTAGCTGCTCCTGTCTGACACTTCCAAAGCTGTTCCATAAGGATGGCTCTGGAAGAGAAAGTGAAGCTGGTGACTTAGCATAGTACTTTCTCACTCAAATCCAATTTATGTTCATGTTATGGCATCACTTCCCTCTTGTCATGGTTTTCTTCGAAAACCAAGGACAAATATTATCATCATAAAGGTTAAACTCACCACTAGGACCCTGTTGAGCTGCAGCATGTAGAGCAGTATTTCCATGGCAGTCCTGATGAATAGGGTCAGCCCCAAGGTGAAGTAGTAGATAAAGGGCAGAGGTGTCTTGGCGGATACAGGCTTGGTGGAGTGGTGGGGGCTCTCCAGCATCTATATCCAGCTTGGGGTGGCGTTGAAAGAGGGATTGAGCCTTGCTCAGCTGTCCTGTAGACAAATATCTTTGGAAACGTCTCTGACGCCTACAAGAAGAAGATCTCATGATGGGTCTTGGACAGAGAAGAGAGAGAAAAAGGCAATTAGAACCAGAAGAGAACATAAACTCTAAGCTGTCGCTTTCATTTTCCTTGCTTTCCCATATACTCTCCCTATTTCTCCCACTTCTGTACACTTTAAAATCTTAAAATAAGGAGCAGCTAGGTGGTGGAATGTATAGAGCATAGGCTCTGGAGTCAGGAGTTCAAATGTGGTCTCAGACATTTAATAATTAACTAGCTGTGTGTTCTTGGGTGATTCACTTAACCCCATTGCCTTGCAAAATAAGTAAACAAAATCTTGAAATAAAAACTGACGTCTTCAAAACATTAAGTATCTCTCTTATAGGAGTACTGTGGTAAATGGCTACCTGATTCTGGAGATAAAATAAAACAATTGTTTGGGGTCCTTTGACTCAAAAAGTACAATTTTTTCCTCAACATATGCAATTTTCATTTCCATTATATTTTCTTTTCCCCAAAATAATATTTTCCCACTCCTTAAATCAGTCTCTCAGTCTCTTCAGTCTCTCAGCTCATTGAAATGGCAAGAAATCTATACCCTTTATACATATGAAGTCATGCAAAACATTGGCATTAGTCATGTTCAAAAAGTATAATTAAAAAAAGATTTTGAAGAATGGAAGAACATTGTGCTGTTGGCAAAATTTGGGATATGAATTTGTAATCATCTAGTTTTGATCTAATTACATTTAAAAAATATCTGCCACCTCAGGCTGGAGGGAGGTGCAAGAGAGTCACTAAATATGCCTTTTCTACACTACCCTGTGACCTTTGGAACTGCTTCAACTTACCAAGTAAATCATGGGAATACTGGCCTGCAAGACAAAGCCCTTAGTGAGAAGTCAGGCCCTTACAGGACAGTTCTGAAGGTATCAAGTTGTGGTGGTCTCCTCTCAAGATTCAATATGCAAACACCCTGGAATGGGGGAAAATGATCTCTATTTTCACTAACCTAGAACTGAATTTAGTCTTTTCTTATATAATTCAAAAAACATTCCAAGAAGGGTTTCATCTTAGATTCTTTTTTTTTTTATTCTTTTTGGAGGCAAATGGGGTTAAGTGGCTTGCCCAAGGCCACACAGCTAGGTAATTCTTAAGTGTCTGAGGCCGGATTTGAACCCAGGGACTCCTGACTCCAGGGCCGGTGCTTCACCCACTATGGCACCTATCCAGCCCCTCATCTTAGATTCTAAGAGCTGACTGTTACAGACACTTAAAATTTTTTTAAAAATTTATTTCTAAAATTGTATATATTTAAGGCAATGGAGTTAAGGGCCCCACACACACAAAGTTGAGAATCCCTGGTCGAGACGAACCCCAATCACGTGACGGATAAGAAAAAAAGGAGGCACAGGTGAAAGGGTTCTATCCCCGGCCCCGCAGCTCCGAGGCCGCGCACCTCGAGAATCGAGGCCTTCGGTCGCGTGGCAGAATCCCCACCGCAGTCTCGGGCTCCGAAGGCCGGGCTGGGAAAGTGAAGCCTCCGCTGACATCCGGCTCAAATGAATAGGAACCCCGCCTCAGGCCGGGGCGGCCCGAAGGGGCCGAGCGCGAGAGCCAGCCGGAAATGAGCGGGTGCCGGCCGGAAGGCAACCACCCTGGAAGCGCGTGCTGGAACTGGGGAGCGCCGGAGAAAGGTTCCGCCGGGCCGGGCCGGGCCGGGCCGGGCCGCGCCGCGCCGCGTGCGGCGGGAACTGGGGAAGAGCACCTGGGCCAGCAGTTCGCTGCCATTCCACCGCGGACTGCCGCCCTGCCCTGGCCGGGCTCGGGTCCGGATCGGAGGAACCCGAAGAGGAATGGGGGCCGAGGAGCGAGAGGAAAATCCGGAGAGACCGAGAGAACGAGACGCAGCGGGGAGAAACGTAGAGAAAGAAACACAGACGGAAAGGAGGACTGGGAATGAGGGAGCGAGGCGAGGGGGGTTCAGTGGATTCTTACAGTGTGCTTGGTAAAAATATACTAAAATACAATAAAACAATTTCTGAGCAAAAGCAAGTTTTTATTTACTGTCTCAAAAGGGCGCACTCAAGTCAGAAAGGCGCTGAAAGCACAACAAAATTGGTTTATATAACTTCTAACCGCATTGCCACCCCTTCTCCCTGACCCTCTTCCCCTTCAGTCGATTGTCTGAGTTTTCTGGGGGGAGGGGCACGAACTATTCACAGAAAACAGCCCCCAGCAACAGATGCAAAGAAAGGAATGTAATATTTTCAAAATATGTCTCTCACCAGATGGTGGGTTGACCGGGGTCCTAGTGACCTCGGATAACTTATTTTGTCTAGGAATAAAAATAGTAATAAAGTTTTCATGGTCACAATGTTGTGCCTCAGCAAAACAGTTTTATTGCAAAAGCAAAATGACCCGGGTCCCTTGGAATGCAAGGTTTTTCTTTACATAAACTCTTCTTTAACCCTGAGAGGACTTGTCCAGTAATTTTTCACACACGTTCAAACCCCTGCCCCAGATACATAATCATAAGAATTTATGAGGCGCTTTAAAATTTTCAAAGTGCATTACAAATATTTCATTTTTACCCTCACAGCAACCTTGGCTGGTAGATGCCATTATCAGCGTTTTACAGATGACTGAGGTAGGGAGGCAGCTAGGTGGTGTGCAATGCTTAAGAGTAGTGAAATCAGGAAGACAATTCACATCCTACCTCATACATAGAACTAGCTGTGTGACCCTGGGCAAGTCATTTAATTTCTCTTATTTTCTCCCCTGAAAAATGGGATAAACCGCATATACCTCTTGGGTTGTGGTAAGGCTAAAACGAGGCAATATTTGTAAAGCAGATCTTAAAACAAACAAATGCTGGCAATTATGGAGTACAAGAGTGATCAGATTTAGAGAAAAACTAGATTTCCATCATCCATTCCCAGTCCATGATAGTCTCCGCTTTCCAGTTCAATTCTTTTACTTTTAAATGTCATGAATGCTTTTGGCCACCAATCTCAATTCCATTCTTTTACTTTCCATAGAAACTCCTAAAATGAAGGCAAGAGAAAGGTCATGCTGTCAAAAATAGAAAGATAGGTTATCTGCTTAGGAACACTGATAGGCAATGATCTGGTCTATGTTGCCCTCAGGTTATTGCAAGTGGTACTGCAAGAGCAAGGGAATGGGGAGGAGGGGAGAGGAAGAAGGAAAGGATTAGCTTGAATCCCGAGGAAGAGGGAACTGAGAACAGGGGGACACTAAGACCCAACGGAGGGAAGGAGGAATAACTGGATGAGGTGGTGGTAGAGGTGGTAGCAGTAAGCTGGTACCTTTGGTAGCATCACCACTCACAATTAGAGATGGCCAGTCAATCCCAGGGTATTCAGCAGCTGTTGCAGGCTGAGAAGAGAGCTGCTGAGAAGGTGGCAGATGCCCGAAAGAGTGAGAGCCTTTGCCCGGAAGAGGGCTTTAGAGGGACTGGACATTTAGATTACTGAGAGGAGCTGGTGTGTGTGGGGGAGGGTCATGTAGGCCCAGGGTTTCTTCCGAGAGGGCATTAAAACTAAGAGGGTGATCATAAAAGAGCCCCTTATTTTGCTAGGGCTATTCTTCCATTTTTTCATTCTAGGGAAAGCTCGGCGTCTGAAGCAGGCCAAGGAAGAGGCTCAGATGGAAGTAGAGCAATATCGGAGGGAACGGGAGCAGGAATTTCAGAACAAGCAGCAAGCGGTAAGATTTGGGGTTTACTTAGGATTGAAAAAGGGAATCAGGGTAATGTTGAGTGTGGAGAGGACTATAATTGGGTAGGGATTCCTGTGAAATAGGAGTATATTCAGACATTTTTGTGATGCGGAGGGAAGCCTGGGAGGCCTCTAAGGGAAGCACAGAATTTATAACACAATGTTGGCTTTTTACATGCAGTATGGAGGATGGCAGTTGCCCGGGTGATTGATGAGGTCTAGGATATTATGTGGTGAGATCTTTTTTTTTTTTTGCAAGGCAAATGGGGTTAAGTGGCTTGCCCAAGGCCACACAGCTAGGTAATTATTAAGTGTTGTGAGACCGAATTTGAACTCAGGTACTCCTGACTCCAGGACCTGCTTTATCCACTGCGCCACCTAGCAGCGCCCCCCCCCCCCCTCCGTGTGGTGAGATCTTAATGAAGATTGTGTCTTTTGCCTGGACTGCTTTTGTAGAATTCAAATAGTCTGCATATAAAGATTCAAGGGAAGGGATGCTGTCCACATTAGGTCTCTTTTTTTCTTGATCTGTCTTCCTGTGGCAACCTCACACTCCGGGGCTTTTTTCTGTCTCTTTCTTTCCTATTTCTCTTTTCCCAAAACCCCCTTCCCTCTACACCCCATCCCCCCAACCCAGGCTATGGGCTCCCAGGGAAACTTGTCAGCGGAGGTGGAGCAGGCAACTCGGCGCCAGGTACAGGGCATGCAGAGCTCTCAGCAGCGAAGTCGTGAGCATGTCCTGGCTCAACTCCTTGGCATGGTCTGTGACATCAGGCCCCAGATCCATCCCAACTACCGGATTGCTGCCTAGGAGCTCTGTACCAGTTACCCCCCACCACCTTTCCAGCATCTCACACCCTGTTCTCCAGCCATACCCTTTTTTCCCATCAGTCCCCCAGAAATTCAAGGAATCACCCTGTAATTCTCCTATATAGACCCATAAATCTTTAGCTCCATAACTCTCACCAGGACCTTTTAAGTTCCCTGAAGGCCTTTTCCACACAGAATCTAAATTTTCTCCCTGGTGACCTTAAAATCCTTTCCTTGATAGCAGGCCTCTAATGCATTTTAATTGCTGTATATTCCTGGGCAAGCTACTTAATTTTTTCATATGTAAAATGGACAGCAATTGCTTCAACATACAAAGTTCTGGTGAGGATTAAATGAGATAATTTTTGTAAAGTGCTTTGCAAACTTTAAACTACTACTATTATTATAATTTTTTCCCCAGCTAGGTTGAAATCTCTCCCCAGGTGATTTCATTTAAGAAATGATTGTTGGGCGGCTAGGTAGCACCAGCCCTGGAGTCAGAAGGACCTGAGTCCAATTCCAGCCTCAGATATTTAATAATTACCTAGCTGTGTGGCCTTGGGTAAGCCACTTAACCCCATTGCCTTGCAACCCCCCTCCAAAAAAAAAGAAATGGCTGTCCTTCAAGGGTCTGGGTCACTCTAGTGACCAATGATGAAAATAGCTGTCCACCTATTAATCTTATTTGGCTCCACTTCCCACTCTTTCCTTTTTTGATTCTATATCATCTCCTTTACTTCTCCATTATCTCTTTTCTTTCTTCTATCCCTCAAAATTTCTTGGAGTGACCTGTTTGGCTCTTATAATATACTGCTTGTCTTAGCTATAGAGAAATATCCTGTGTTCAATGGAATGCTATTTGGGAGTGTCCCCTATCCTATTCTATTTTCCTTCTCCCACACCTCAAGTTCCTTTTGTGCTATTCTACTATAAAATGAAACCCATGCAAATGTCAATAAAATAAATTGTTAAAAAAAAACTTGAAGAGTTCTTTTTTGGTAAAATCTCCCCTATAATACCCTATTTTTCATTCCCCTTCACCTTCATTACTTATCGGATTTGGAAAGTTAGGATAAAGCATCTTTAGCAAGGAATGATTTAAGTTTTAAAACAAATAATGGAAGTCATAGGACTTAGGTAAAGTTAGATCATTTAATCCAATTCCCTTACATTCCACATCTCAGATATTCTAATTACCAGAAGGGAAGTAAGTGCCAGAGCTAGGATTTCTATACAAGTGTTGTATTTTAAATCCATTTTTTTCCCCCATTATTTCACTTACTAGTACTTTTTTACACTACAGTTTATATTTAAGCAACTGATCCCAAGTGACAAAAGATATAGAAGACAGTCACTAAAAGTCTGTGAAGTCAATAGAACTGGAAAAACTTGAACTTAAGTTCACTTGTTTCTTCTTTTGTAAAAAAATGGGCATAATAATAGCACTTACTTTCCAAGACTTGTGAGAATCAAATGAGATAATAGTGGTAAATTGTGTAAGACCAGTGTTGTAGAAATGTTAGCTATTTATTATCATCATCATCATCATTATAGATTGTTCTCAAACAACCATACTGGACTAGGGAGTCTGTCTATTGTCCACTTCTGGAAATGGGCTACCTTTTCTTAAGAGAATCTCAAATCATTCTGTACTCTTCAGATTGTGTCCTAAGAATTTATTTGGCCTTCAGCCCTGCACCTAGGCATAATTTTTGTGGATGTAGGTAGACCCCAAGGCTGGAAGCAGCAGTGAGAATGAAAAGTGAAGAAGCCTTGTACCTAAATTTAGGCTCCCCATTCCTAATTTTGGGTCCTTAAAATTCCATTCCTGAGCATCCAGTATATATACCACTTCTTTCCCTTTGCCCACTCACCTAGTTATATGTCCTGTAACAGTGGCAAACATTATGGCTAATCCATCCTTTTTAAGCTTTAAGGAATATTATCATTGTTCCAAAATCAATCAAGGACATCCCTAAGTGCCAGGGATGATCAGCTATGAAAACATCCCTTGCCCTCACCTGGGCCGGCCTCGAAGGCCTCGCTCTCTGCAAGAAGCCAGGTTTCGCCCCCCTCCCCCGCTACTCTTTGTTCTCTAGCCATCTTGTATATGCAGAAATGTGGCTCGCATCTCCATTAGACTTTGAAGGCTTCAGGAGTAGGGATTAGTGAATTGTTTGTTTTTGTCTTTCTTGGCATCACAGTGCCTAAACAGCAGGCGCTTGATAAATGCTTGCTGTCTAGAGTGCACTAGTTTTGGGGTTCTCAGGCGGAATGGCAGCATGCCCAACTCCTTTCTTCTTATGGGACCACAGACTAAACATAAAACGAGGCATACCCACCTTTTCTCACTTCCCTTTCCTTCCACTCCCACGTCCCCCCTCTCGCCCCGGGGCAACACACAGCGACCACACCCAACACGTAGGCCGGAGGAAGCCTAAACGAAACGACTCCTAGGTCACCTTGGCAACCACGGCGCTCGTAGGACCCCGAGGGAACGCGCCGCCGCTTCCGCATCCCATTCATTGAGTTACGAGCGAAGAAGCCTGAGAGAAGGAAGCCTGAGTGAAAAGGGGAGTACCGAGCGTTCGGAATAGCGGCGAGGGAAGTGTTCGCACACGAAAAATAAAGTAGTAGTGGGAATTTCCCACCTACTACTTGGAGTAGAGCTGCAATGGAGGAACTAGAGATTCATTACCATTACATCCAATCAGGCGGTCCGGGGGCCTCTCTTTAATGCGCGGGACGGTTGAGGAGGAGGAGGTCCTCGAGTCACGCTTCCTGTACTTAGCGTCTGCGCGTTGGCGTCCTGGAAAGGGAGTGTGGTGGAAAGGGGAGAGGGAACGCGGGGACCGGAAGTGGAGGCCGCTTTCCTCGGTCGCCGCTGCTGCCGCCACCAGACGCGTTTCTTCCCGGCTCAGGTAAGCGGCGGCCACGGCCTTCATCCATGTCCATCCGTCATTCTTTGAGATCCCTGACAACAAAAACCTCCTGATACTTCTTCCAAGAGCGGTACCTTAGCCTCAGAACCCCTTCGGGGCCGTTATTTCCGCCTCCTTTCCCGCCCCGCCCGGGAGGAAAGAGGCCCCGGGGGGGGGGGGGAGGAGGGGACCGGGAGCGTAGGGGGAGGACCCAAGATGGCGGCCGCAGCGCCATTGTGTCCCCGCCACTGGTTCCCTGTATGCTAATCCTTGCTTCTTTAGCGCCATCCTCTCCTCTTTCCCTCCGGTCCCACTCCCGTCGGAGAAGTCGGAACGGGTGCGCCGCTATTCTCTTTAACTGGGACATTCGTGGGGACTGTAGTGCAGAGAGAAGGCAAATTCATTTCCCAAAGTAATAATAGCCAGGGAGCTTTTGCTCCTAGGTCCATTAAGAACAATTGGGAAGGGCAGGTTTCTAGGCCCCAGTTTGCTTAAACTACCAGCAGTTCCTTCTCCTGCGCCACCCTCCCCATTTGGTTCGAGTTTGGAGGGGATATATATGATACTCTAACGATACCCCCCCTTCTTTCCCTTGCCTTTGAGCTAAGAATATTTTCCCCTACTTCAATTAGAGGTTGTCCACTGGTGGTCATTGTCTGGTCACAAGGGATTTGGATAGTCTGGGGCTTGAGGAACAACCAAGCAACATTGGTGTGCTTGTTTTGAGACTGAAACTCCATCTGATTTTATTGGTTGTGCAGTTTTGCAAATGGGAAGAAACTACTTCTTTTCTTCAGATATTAATGCAGCTGCAAAGCCATTGTTGCTAGTTCCCCCCCTTCCCCATGTGAAAAAAATTTCCTTAATTTTATGCAGTTGTAAATTATCCACTTAACTTTCTGCAATTCCTTCATGCTATATTCATTATTTTTATATCTCTTGTTTCTTCTATTCCTTACCTCAAACTTAATCGGTTAAAGAATAATAAATCTCCCTATCCCCAAATTTCACCCTTATAATCTCAGCTTGTCTGTTTTTTTTTTCTGTCCAGAGGAAATAGCTCAAAATTTTTATAAAGAGGGAGGACTATGGAGGAAACTGGAGGTTGGTGGGGAATTTTTACTTTTAAGTCATCACCATCTTGTTTCTCTCAACCCTGTCTTCTCTAGCTTTCAACTCTGAATCCCGTATCTTCATCTTTTCCTGCTTCTCCCTGAATCTACCACCCTAGTTTCCCTGCACCAAGTTTTCCCTCCGCCTGTTTAGGCATTCCCCTCCCCCTGAGCCAGCCATGGCAGAGAACGATGTGGACAACGAACTCCTGGATTATGAAGATGATGAAGTGGAAACAGCAGCTGGGGGGGATGGAGCTGAGGCCCCTGCAAAGAAAGATGTGAAAGGTTCCTATGTCTCCATCCACAGCTCTGGCTTCCGGGACTTTCTACTTAAGCCAGAGTTGCTCCGAGCCATTGTAGATTGTGGTTTTGAGCATCCATCTGAAGGTAAACATCTTTCTTTCTTACACCATAAGTCTAGGGACCAAGAAGAAGGACCTACAATGGGAAATCTGGGAACAAGAAACTTTGAGGGAGTAGGAAGCAGAGTTTTGAGAAGTGGGAACAAAACTGAGGAAGTGTTAAGAGAAGGGAGCAGAAGTCCTAAGAGTTTTTAGAGTGGGATGAAATAGGAATAAAGCAAAGCAAAAATCTATTGAACTAGAATGGTAGTTGATCTAGAGATGGTGGTGGTAAGGTGTGGGTGGACTGGTGGAAATGGGATGGGGAGATTATGATGGAATTTGAATTTGGAAGAGGGTATCAATTTTTTGAAGGTTGAGATCTAGAGTTAAAGTGGAATAAAAAAGTAGGAGAGTAATACAGAGGTTTCATTCTTTGAAGGCTGAATCCTTATTCCCATTCTCTAGGGATTGTTATTGCCTAAGACTAGCTTCTTAATTTAAAATCAAAATCTTGTCTTTGTTCCTTTCACTGGTTAAGTGTAGGAAATGTGTTAGGGTCACAGGATTGTGACAGGAACTACCCTGGAATGTAAAACCAAAAGGAAGGGAATAAACATTTATTAAGTGCCTACTTTGTGCCAGGTACTTTTAAGATGCTTCACAAATACTGTCTCATTTCCTCTCCTCAATTCTGAGAGGTAAGTGCTATTATTAACACATTTTGCAGATGTGAAAACTGAAGCAGAAAAGTGAAGTGACTTGCTCAGGGTCATGTAGCTAATTGTATGAGGTTGGATTTGAACTCAGGTCTAAACATCTAGCTGCCTCTAGTAAATCTTGGAACTGGTTTGTAAGAGGTCTTTGGATTGGTATGTCTAAGAGGGGAGTTAATGTCTCTAATCCATCATCTTTCCTTTTCTTCCCCCAGTCCAGCATGAGTGTATTCCTCAGGCCATCTTGGGAATGGATGTTTTGTGCCAGGCCAAGTCAGGCATGGGAAAGACAGCTGTGTTTGTGCTGGCCACGCTGCAGCAACTGGAACCAGTCACTGGTCAGGTATAAACTGTCTGGGGAACAATAAGGAAGTATTGAAGGGAAAGGAGTATTCCTATCTAAGCCACATGATGTGTGTTTTCAGAGACATGAGCACTTGGTGCTGAGATGACTTCTATCTATCACCCTTGACTGATGGCAGATGGGTCCTGGGGTGGAGGTAGGGGAATGGGAGGTGGTAATGAAGGGGTAAGGGGGTATATTTATTGAACAGTTAAATCCTATCTAGTGATTAGAGTTGTACTAGATAATGCTGGGGGAAAGAATGAAAAATTGTTTCCCTTAAGGAACTCATTTTCTAGTTTGGAAGACCAAATAGTTTTTAAATGATGCTTGAATTCATAAGGCACTTTTGTTTTGAGAGTGTATAAGAGGCACATAAATTGTTAGACTCCAGAACTGGAATTGCTTGATAAGCTTAGTTTATATTTTTTTGTTATGATCTGCCTTTTCTTAAAGAGCAGTCTGCTGAACATCTGTCTATTCCATCTAAGGTTTCTGTGCTGGTAATGTGTCACACACGGGAGCTGGCCTTTCAGATCAGTAAGGAATATGAGCGTTTCTCCAAATATATGCCCAATGTCAAGGTAATTGATGAAGAGCAGACTGGATTAAGGGTAGAAACTGAGGGTGGAGGAAGAGAGTAGTAATAAGAAACTTTCAGGTTTATTTGGGAACATAATAGTAACCCAGACTATTTAATCCTAAAATGAATCACAAACCATTTCCAGAATAAACTTTTATCTTCAGGTATGTTGTGCTTTATACCCTAGGCAAGTTCCTAAAATGTTGGATGTGGGTGAGATTTTCATTATGTTTCGTTAATTTCCAAAAAAAAAACTTCTATTAAGGGTAGATTTTCAGTGACCAAAGACTCATTAAGTTAACTGGGATGTTATCCTGACCCTTTGCTTCTCTTTTACTCTATTAGCCTCATTATTATATTTAGGTCCTTTCCCTTTCTGATCTAGGAAGTGGTAGCATAGATTAAAGTTTAGGTGTGTGGTGTGGGAAGGTTTTAAGCTTCCTAATGGTATTAAGTTCCCTAATGATATGTATGGATTTAGAAGGTACATGATGTCTTCATTCTTTAGGATAGCAGAAAATTGAGGCCTGGCTATCTGGACCACTGGATGGATGGATGGCCTAAGAGGTTCCCATTATACTTTTCTCACTTAACTGTATTGGAGTAGAAAGCATGCTGTCTGCTTAGGTACAGATGAGTTTGCTTGATTTTACTTCTTCCCAGTCAGAACTGGGTTGTCTCGGTGGGGTAAATTATGTTCAGTAACATTGCAACAAACCGAAACCTCTGCTTTTCAATGTTCCCTACATTCACCCTAATCTCAGAATGAAGCAGGCCTTTTTAAGAATTATGAGATTATGGAAGGAATACTAGCTTTAAAGTCAGAAGATTTGAGTTCTGGTTCTGGTTCTGATTCTGCTACTGCTAACCATAGCATCATAACCTTAGAATGAGTTAATCCCTTTGAGTTGAGGTTTCCTTATGTGTAAAATGAGAGCACATAGGTAATTTCTAAAGTTTTTATGTGACACTAAAAAGGTTTGAGGCAAATAGGGAAACCGTCAAGACTGGGAAATGGTGACAATTTAGGAACTAGGAAGATAATTATTCTCTATGGTGACCTTTTCATTTCTGGATGACAGGTGGCAGTGTTTTTTGGCGGTCTATCAATAAAAAAGGATGAGGAGGTACTGAAGAAGAACTGCCCACACATTGTCGTGGGTACCCCGGGTCGTATCTTGGCCCTGGCCCGAAATAAGAGCCTCAATCTCAAACACATTAAACATTTTATTTTGGATGAGTGTGACAAAATGCTCGAACAACTCGGTGAGTGGAAGACCTGATGAATAGAGGAATTGCAGAACTGGGACTGTTACTCGATATTTGACTTTTGGAGCCACATGATGTGATGTGTTCATATTAAGATAGAGCACCTTGGTGCCAGGACGACTCTTGATCTATCACCCATTACTGATGGCTCGGAAAGCTGGGATTCTTTGAATATCTGAATTTTTTCATTGATATATGATAAAAGGGGATCTGGGAAGTTCAAGTCAGTATAGTACTTTGGACAGCTTTGGTAATGGTAATAATAAGGAGGGAATGGTTCAGACATTTTTCTATAAGTTATAGAAGAACCTTCAAGCATATGGGAACATTTTATACTGATTACTGTGCCTTATGTGTGTAGAATTTAGTTTTAGGAAATATCGAAGGGAAAAGGAGTTTAGCTTTTAGGGTAGGAAGAGAATGACCATAGAACCAGGACATTGCAGTAATTGGACAAATAGGCTAAAAAATTTTAGATATAGTAACTAGAATGCATACTGAAATTCTCAGCAAGAGAAGACTGAGTACATCTAATTAGGGAGAACTTTCTGGAAGGGGAATTTTGAGCAAGATTTGGAAGGAAAGGTTGAAGATAATTTAGTGAAGTCAGGTGTATGAGTGTTTGTTTTGGGGGTAGGGCATCATAGTAAAAGCACAAGTAGTATACTGACTGACTTTGTTTAGGTTTAGACTAAGTGTGAGCAGGATACAGGGAACCAGGTAGTGACTCTTGTTTTCTTCAGTATTATTGGAAAGTTCTGTATAACCTTTGTTCTATGCTTAGCCTCATCGTCCCTCTTTTGTAGACATGCGTCGGGATGTCCAGGAAATTTTCCGCATGACCCCCCATGAGAAGCAGGTCATGATGTTCAGTGCTACCCTGAGCAAAGAGATCCGCCCTGTCTGCCGCAAGTTCATGCAAGACGTAAATACCCTTCTACCTACTCTCCCTCCATCCCCTGCCCGCAGCCTCCTACTCCCTCTCCTCGACCTTCTCCAGTCTACCCTTTCCCCTATCCTCCCAGTGCTGAGATGGAGTCATATGACCACTCCCCAGGGCTGAGTCCTCCCTGGAAAGACAGAGGTAGAGACAGCCAGTGATAAGGTCTGCGCGGGTGCCAGGGAAACTCCGGAAGACTTGGTCGGGATAAACACGAGAGCGGGTAGAATTCAAATAAACCCCAACAAAATAAGAAAACCCAATCAACAACAAAAAAACTTTTTCCCCTTTGGCAAGGTGGGACAGAATGTCCTACCCACCATCCAACATTTCCTTTGTCCCCACAAGCACATACCCTCAAGGTGGCAACGAGCACAACTGGGGCCTTTTGACTCCCCTAAAAACTCAAATCTCCCCCAAACCCACATTTCCTGATGACAGGAGAGAGAGAGAGAGGGACAGTCAGACTTCAGGGCATGACCAACAGAAGAGCAAAAGTCTGCCCCCTTCCCACCTTCAGGGGTGGGGGCCTCCGGCACCTCAATCCCCGACCCTTCTACTCCTTCCCCTCCCTCTCCTCCTCCCCCATCTGGACCCTCTGGAGATGTGAGCCAGCAGCAGAGACTCAACGCGGCGGGGGAATTGCGGATGGCATCCATCATCGGAAGGCGGCAGCGGAGGCCGCAGGAGAACCGTGTCCAGGAAGCAGAGGACCAAACCAGCCTTTTTTTCCGTTCCCGGTTTTTTTTTCCTGAACCTTACGCGTTCTGCGCGCTCCCTTCACCCATGCGAGTTGCGGGGGTGCTCCTGAGTGGGTGGTGGAGTTTTTTTGGTTTTTTGTTTCTTTTTTTTTTTCCCGGGAGGGGGAAAGGGCAAGGTAACAAGGGAAGATCTTTACTTTGCTGTGACCAGGTGGGGTTTTGCGGTTCTCAGAATGGGGAAAGAGCAGTGGGGTAAGGCTTGGGAATGGGGTTTATCTGTCTTATTCCCTCTTGTGAACTGCCTCTCTTGCTGTTACCCCCTGAGGGTAATAGAAATGAATTTCAAGGAGGCATTTAAATTCTTGCTCCTAAGTGAGCTTTAGACCATTTCCTTCCTTAGGGCTAGCTAGAGAGAGAGGAAAATGGGAATTAAGGCTGAACCTGTTATTACCTCTGTAGTAGTTTTGTCCTCCCCTTCAAGGGGGTTTGTAGATCAAGAGCTGTAAAGGAGAATTTTTATTTAATAAAGAGGTGATTCAGTTCTTTGACTGAATACCTTTATTGCTGGTCCCTTATGGCTGGGAAAGCCAGTCCTCCCATCTTAGATGGTTCTGGTTGGAAGGTGAAAGCAATGTAGTCTTTCGCTTTACGTAACTTCCATTTCCCTTTGACCAGCTGTTTGACATGGCATCATAATCTTTTAGAGATTTGAACATCTTAAATCAACCTAACTTTTCATTTCAGATTTATCTGATTGTTACTGTCATATTCCTTTTGAGATCACTCCCACTGTTAACCCCTTCTCCCAGGCAAACTGAGGTGATCTTTTGTAATTCCATCTGAATAACCTCTTGCCATTGGATGGTCTCTCTGGAAGTTATCAATTTTGTCCTTTGTTCTCCTACCCAAATATGCTTTCCATAGATGTTTATGACATCCTAGGATGGCTTATACTTAAAACTCTTACTTTACTAGAGAAGAGACCATGTTGAATTTGGGAGGCTGTGGGGTTGGAGATGGGAAGGGAACTTGACATCTTTACTACTCTCTTCTCCCTATCCCATTTATGGGGTGTATTGGGAGTCACCTATCCCCACCCCCCCCACCCCCCTCAGGTTTAACACCCCCACTCTGCCCTCCCTCCTCCGTCCCCTCCCTTCCTCCCCCCCAGCCAATGGAGATCTTCGTGGATGATGAGACGAAACTGACGCTGCATGGGCTGCAGCAGTACTACGTGAAGCTGAAGGACAATGAGAAGAACCGAAAACTCTTCGACCTCCTGGACGTTCTGGAATTTAACCAGGTCAGTTCAGCTTAAAGGTGGGAGGGATGGAGCATAGGTGAGAAAATAGGAGGGAAATCCCTTGAAGATAAATACCAGGGGAGACTCCCTAGATCTAATGCTGTGTGATATCATTCCTATCTGCTTGGTCTGCATGATTTTATAAAGATTTTGTCTTTACTTTAGGTGGTTTCCCTTTGGTTTTATCTTAAGAACAAGATGCATGATAGTTTTTAGAGTCAAATGAAGCAGAGTGAAAGTAGACTGTATGGTGGTACAGGAAAGGATTGGAGTGCGTCTCCTGAGGTATAAGATGGTTATTGAATCTTTTTTCTTACCCCATCAAACATAGGTGGTGATCTTCGTGAAATCTGTGCAGCGCTGCATTGCCCTGGCCCAGCTTCTAGTGGAACAGAACTTTCCAGCCATTGCCATTCATCGTGGGATGCCCCAAGAGGAGAGGTGAGCGGAGAAGTTGGATTGGGGGGCCAGGGGAGTGCCATGGGCAGGTTTCATGTCCTTTTCTGCTCTTTTCCCTTTGTCCCCACCTTCAGGTTGTCCCGGTATCAGCAGTTCAAAGATTTTCAGCGTCGTATTCTTGTGGCCACTAACCTTTTTGGCCGGGGCATGGATATTGAACGAGTAAACATTGCATTCAACTATGACATGCCAGAGGATTCAGACACATACTTACACAGGGTAAGCCCTAGGGTTAGGTGATACTTTTTAATGCCCTCCCTGTACTTGACTATCCAACCCCTTCCTCACCTTTCGGTCCCATATTCCTCTTTTTGATAATCTGTCTCTCTCTCTTCTTCAGGTTATTCCTTCATTTTATCATTTTTTGTCCCTAGGTGGCTAGGGCAGGTCGGTTTGGTACAAAGGGTTTGGCCATCACATTTGTGTCAGATGAAAATGATGCCAAAATCCTCAATGATGTCCAGGATCGCTTCGAGGTCAACATCAGTGAACTGCCTGATGAGATAGACATTTCTTCCTATAGTGAGTATTCGGCTTTCCTGTTTAATAATTAACTTTTTGCCTTTTTTTTTAAGTCTTAAAGTTTTTTTAATTCTTATCACCTCCCCCCCATTTCTATATAATTCTTTTTCATCCCTTTTAATCACTACTCCCTCCCCTAACCTAATCTTAATTTATTTTTTTTATTTTTCAGTTGAGCAGACTCGGTAGAGACCTTGGCCTGTCCTTGGAGTGTGATACCCTCTCCCTCCCCAGGAGCCAAACACTCGGGGTGTGGCGGGGAAGGGGAGGTGAAGGAGACACTACTGCCACCTACCCCCAGCCTCCCCGCCCCCAACGGCTCTGTTCATGTCATCCCTATACTCCCTTATTGATTTGTCCTGTCGGATTTTTTTTAACAAAACTAAAAATGAAACAAAAAAGTGTCAAGTGTCTGAGAGTTTTGCTCCTTTATTTAAAGGGTGGCACTGGGTGGTGTCTTCAGCCTAGGGGGAGAAATGGAAGTCATCTTAGGGGACTGGAAATAGGATCATTGTGAGGAAATTCAGTTAATAGGGTGAGGGCTGAATTCCTTTGAGTACCCCTTCCCAGTTCCTCTCAAGAGAACATTCCTTTTCTTGTCATTGGATGTTCTCTGTGCTCCAAAAAAGGAAGGAAACAGGATGGGACCTTAGATTAAAAAGGGTTCTTAGAAGTGTTTACTTAGGTTCAGCCAGTGAAGGAAGGTAAGGACAGGTCCCATCAGGCATCACCTCTCAGACTTTCTCGGTGCCGCCTCATTTGCTCCTTCAGCTTCTGGATCTTGAGCACAAGAGCTTGAGCTTCCCATACCCCTTCTTGCCCCTCCAGTAGGGCTTGGTACAGCTCTAACTGCTGCTCCAGCAATTCTTCTGCCTGGGCCAACTTGGCTCTTCTGTGGCCTAGACCCTGGAGGGGAGAGTGCAGAGGGAACAGAGCAACTTAACTGTCACACTGAGTTTACTGGGGAGAAAAAGTTCTTCCCACCCCCCACCATTGAATCCCAACCTAGCCCCTTGTAATATAGTAAGACAATGGGAACTGGGGTAGATTCTGGAAGAGGAGGCAGGTCTTATAGCCTTTAGATATGAGGGACTGTAAGGCCTTGCTGAAAGAAAACCACCTCCCCTCTGACGAATAATTAACTCTTAAACCAGGGACCTGTTCAAGGACATTGTGGACTCTGTTATATGAAGGTATGGGGGACGGGTGGGGGGTGGGGAGGAGGTAATAGGAAGGGTTGAATCCCTCAGTATTAAAAATTAAGAGGTGGGGAAGTGTTCTAGTATGGATCCTAAAATTAGATTCTTAGGTCCAGAATGTAGGGGGATGAACTGAATTGAACTAAGATTTGTCCCTTCCAGGCTAAAGCTATGTTATCCCTCTTCCCCTCTTCTCCCCACCAACGCCATTCCTCTTACCCTGTTTGGGGATAGAGTCTTCCTGGTCTCTTGCGTAGCTAGTTCCTCTCTAGGTGGCCTAGCATTCTGTGAATAGGCCCCACGAGAGGTGTGGGGGGCCATGATCCAGGCGGGCAATAGACGACAACAGCAACGAGAGAGCCAGGGTAGAGGGAGACCCATGGCAGGCTGGGGCTGGGGAGGGAGTTATGTCTGAACTGCCTTCCAACTGCCAGGAACTGGCTTCCTCTGGGCCCAGCCTCGCTTCAATGCCCCAGCCCTGCCCAGTCCCCCGCCCCTGTCCGCTTCACTGCCTCTTGCTCCCTCCCTAGACTGACCAGCTCCCGAATCCACAAGCTCTCAAAGCTCCTGGGCTTTCAATCAACTAGGCACCATTCTACTCTGGATCTTGGGTGCTAGAGAATTGAACCCAAGTGGTCCAGTTCTTTACCTAGTTCAGATTTATATTTTCTTCCTGTTACCCATTCATTCTCTTCCTGTTCCTTGCATTCATTCCTGCTTGTTCCTTTTCCCCAGAGCAGGGTCCCAACCTCTTCCTACCCTAATTCTCAGGCCTATCCTTCATGGATAATATCACTTTATTAGAATGTATCTTCTGCTTAGGTTTGAATTTTTTGGTTTGTGGAAAGGTAGTATTGCTCCCCCCAGTTAGATTTGACAAAATTGTCATTCTGCTTCAAATTGTTCCTCTTCTTCCTCACATTCTGGGCTCTCTTTATCTCCCAATACTCCCCACTATTACTTTTTTTTTTAGGTTTTTGCAAGGCAAATGGTGTTAAGTGGCTTACCCAAGGCCACACAGCTAGGTAATTATTAAGTGTCTGAGACTGTATTTGAACCCAGATACTCCTGACTGGTGCTTTATCCACTACGCCACTATGCCACCCCCCCCACTATTACTTTTTGCTCCCACTATTACTTTTTGCTCACAGATAATCAGAATCCCAGAGCTAGGAGGAGCTTCAAAGTTCTGTTGAATGGATAAATGAATAAATACTGGATTATTCTCTATGTTCAACTTCCTGTCCCTTTGTCTGATCTTTGTAGATCCTCCAGTTTGTTGATGCCTTTTCTAAAATTGACCTGCTAGAACTAAACACATACTATAGATTTGGTCTTAATTTGTTGTACTCATTTCTGCCTGGTATCTTTTACTATTTCTGCTCTCCCCTTCCTAATCCCCATACTTTTTCTTTCTGTTGAAAATTCAGCACAGTTCTGGAAAATCATCAGCCACATTTCACCTAAGCTTATCCCACACAATTTAATACTTAACTATTTTCTAATTGATTTGTATGTATTTTAAGTTTTACCAAACTATCTTCCTGTTTTTAAAAAAAGTTAATCAGTTTTTGCAAGGCAGTGGGGTTAAGTGACTTGCCCAAAGTTACACAGCTGACTCCAGGGCCAGACCTTTATCATGACTGTGCTCCACCTATCTGCCCCGAACTATCTTCCTTATGGACAGGGATCATGCCCATAATTTGGAGTTGAAATTAGTCTCTTAAAGTTTTTAAGCACTGTCTCAGTTGAAGCCAAACCCTGGAATCTAGGTCCAAAAGCCTGAGAGGGCTAGTTTGAAGGAGACAGCCAACCTTTCTTGTTTTGGATTTAATAATGCATTAGGGCCCTGCCATGCATAAATGTGTTCAAAATTTCTTTTTTTTTTTAAGATGCAATAGTTTGTAATTTTATTTTATTTTTAATTTTAGAAAGGTTTTATTTTGAGTTTTAAAATTTTCCCATTTTGCTTCCCACCCCCCACAGAAGGCAGTTTGTTAGTCTTTAAATCATTCCCATAGTATGCTCTGATCTAAGTTGAATGTGATGAGAGAGAAATCATATTCTTAAGGAAGAAATGTATAGTATGAGATACAGCAGAATTACATAGATATCCCAAAATTCTGCCTGATAACAATCAGGCCTTGGTATGAACAAGTCCATTAAGGTTGATCATCACTTCCATGTTGCTGTTAGGCCGTACAATGTTCTGGTTTTGCTCATTTCCCTCAGTTCATGGAAGTCAGTTCATGCATCAGCATCAGTTCATGCAAATCGTTCCAGGTGTCCCTGAATTCCCATCGCTCCTGGTTTCTAAAAGAACAATAGTGTTCTATCCCATACATATACCATAGTTTGTTAAGCCATTCCCCATCAGTTTCCATTTCTTTGCCACCACAAACAGAACTGCTATGAATATTTTTGTACAGGTGATGTTTTTTACCCTTTTTCATCATCTCTTCAGGATATAGACCCGGTAGTGGTGTTGCTGGGTCAAAGGGTATACATATTTTTTGTTGTTTTTTGGACATAATTCCAAATAGCTCTCCAGAAAGGTCAGAAGAGTTCACAGCTCCCCCAACAATGTATTAGTGTCCCAGATTCCCCACATCCCTTCCAACACTGATCATTGTCCTTTCTGGTCATATTGACCAGTCTGAGAGGTGTGAGGTGGTACCTCAGAGATGTTTTAATTTGCATTTCTCTTAATAACTAGTGATTTAGAGCAATTTTTCATATGACTATGGATTGCTTTGATTTCCTCATCTTTAAAGGCATCTTTAAATTGCCTTTGCATATCCTTTGACCATTTGTCAATTGGGGAATGTCTTGTCTTTTTTTTTTTAATTTCAGTTCTCTGTGTATTTTTAGAGATGAGTCCTTTGTCAGAAACACTAGTTGTAAAAATTGTTTCCCAATTTACTCCATTTTTTTTAATCTTGGTTACAGTGGTTTTCTCTGTGCAAAAGCTTTTTAATTTAATCAAAAGTACCTAGTTTATTTTTATTGGTGTTTTCCATCTCTTCCTTGGTCATAAATTGCTTCCCTTTCCATAGATCTGAAAGGTAAACTATTCCTTGATCTTCTAGTTTGCTTATAATATTGTTTTTTATGTCTAGATCCTGTATCCACTTTTATCTTATCTTGGTGTATAGGGTATGAGGTGTTGGTCTAAGTTTCTTCCATACTTTTTTTGGGGGGTGGACTATCCAATTTTCCCGACAGTTTTTATCAAAGAGAGTTTTTATCCCAATTGCTGGACTCTGAGTTTATCAAACAGCAGATGACTATAATCATTTCCTGCTATTGCACCTAGTCTATTCCACTGGTCTATCACTCTGTTTCCTAGCCAATACTAGACAGTTTTGATGACTGATGCTTTATAATATATTTTTAGATCTGGTAGGGCTAAGCCACCTTCTTTTACACTTTTTTTTCCATTAATCTCTGGAGATTCTCGATTTCTTATTTCCCCATATGAATTTACTTATAATTTCTTCTAATTCATTAAAGTAATTTTTTTTGGAATTTTGATTGTTAGGGCACTAAACAAGTAGTTTAATTTAGGTAGAATTGTCATTCTTATTATATTTGCTTGGCCTATCCATGAGCAGTTGATATTTGCTCAGTTATTTAAATCTGATTTTATTTGTGTGAGAAGTGTTTTGTAATTGTTTTCAAAAAGTTTCTGAGTCTGCTTTGATAGGTAGACTACTTGCCTCATTTGATGAGGACTTTTGTAGTTGAAACAGAAGTTAAGCTACTTACCCATGGTTGCATAGCTATTAAGTGTCTGAAGTTACATTTTTTTTTTTTAGTTTTTGCAAGGCAAATGGGGTTAAGTGGCTTGCCCAAGGCCACACAGCTAGGTAATTATTAAGTGACTAAGGTTGGATTTGAACTCAGGCACTCCAGACTCCAGGGCTGGTGCTCTATCCACTGAGCCACCTAGCTGCCCCTGAAGTTACATTTGAACTCAGGTCTAACTAACTCCAGACCCAGGGATCCAGCCACTGTGACACATAACCCCAAGAGTCTGGAGGAAATTCATCACTTTTTTAAACCCTGGAAATATAGCCAAGTCCCCACAACTCTAATAACTCCTTACCCTGCTCAGACTGAGCATTAAGGATTTACCCTCAGTGTTCCACAAGGCAGGTATATCTGCGCTCATCTGATGGAATTTTCAGTTGTCCAGCTCTGATAGGTTCCAACCTTAGGATCCTGGGTCCCTGGTTTAGAGGTTCTCCATCTCAAAGCCAAGTCTATTGCAGTGGGTTTAGTGTTTTCCTATGAAGAATCACTTATTGATCCTGGAATGTAGGTGTAAAAAGAAGAGCTTTATTGAGAAGTAGTTGCAACACAAAAAAAGTGATAGAGAAATTAAAGATTAAAGAACCACGTGGATTGCTAATTTAATCCTGACAATCCAGCTGCCAGATTTAATAGAAAAGTAAAAAGAAGCCAAGCCTGGCCAAAATCTCTTTAAGTCCCCCTTCAGGGTCCATGGGAATAGGTGGTGATTTGGGATTTGCCCAGAGTCCTGCATTGGAGAGTTTGCCTTTTGGGGAGGGATCAAGGGTCTCTAATTTCAGTGCCTGCATAACCTAGCTCGATTTACAGACTGGAGGTCAAGATGGAGTGTTTTAACAATGATAGAGGAAGAGTGAAGATTGTTAATTGCAAGCAAAAGATTGTAAAATTTATTTCCAATTAATTTCATTATTCCCTATTGGGGATCTAGATTCTAACGAGGAATTGGGATGAAGGTCTGCCTTCCGGAACTTCTTCAAGACTAAGAACAGATGTAGCAATCTCCCTACCTATCCTTCATCTATTAGGGCCCATTTGGAGAGGGAATATCCTGCAGATGAAACTCAATTGAAGTAGTATCCAAGGGATGTGGGCAATCAGGATGAGATAGAGGCTGATGTTCCAGTGAGGTCACTAGCAATAGACCCATTGTTTGGATCCTAGAAGAAACAAATTTGACAAGGAGTTTAAATAGGCAAGGACCAAAAAGGAAGAAAGAACAATTATAAGTGGAACAATTGAAGGACTCAGCAAGAACTCCAGGGAGATCCTGAGAAAGAGGAGCTCAAGGTGGAGTGGAGGTTTTGTATCCAAGTCACTTTTTATAGTATTCTCTGGGTATGGAGTTCCACTTTATAGGATTTGTTAATGTACATAGAGTAAGCGGCAGCAAGGTGGCACAGTGGATAGAGTACCGGTCCTGGAGTTAGGAGGACCTGAGTTCAAATTTGACCTCAGACACTTAATAATTACCTAGCTGTGTGGCCTTGGGCAAGCCACTTAACCCTATTTGCCTTGCAAAAACCTAAAAAAAAAAATAGAGTAAGATGTGTTGACTAGAGCACAGACCTGCCACCTGAAGAGGCAAGGAGATATATAATCTATCAAGAGCCATACAATTATCTAGAACCACACTGGCTAAAATGTTGTGACTCTTGAATATCTGAGGATATGGGAGGTCTCATTTGCAAGGAGTGAAATTCTAACTGTTGCAGAGTATGGCCTCATTTTCAAAAGGCCATGCTGGGGGAGCAAATATTCAGCTCCCTTAGATAGGTACCAAAGGATGTTGTCCCAAAGTTCACATTTAGTACAGGAATGATTATTACAGGTGTTATTGTAAATAGCAGGAGGAAGTATGTGACCCAGAAGCTGGTGGGGGAGAGACAACTAGAGCTGAGAACCTGTAAGGGGTGTAGGATCTTAAGATCAATCAATCTAGAAAGAAAAATAGCAGGGAAACAAAGAGATCCTATTATCTGATTCAGGAGAGCCCTTATCCTGACTGTTTGTGGGAGGTCTATGTTACAGGTATCTGGAAGTGGTCCAGGCATATTCTTATTAACATTGTAAGGATATAAGGTGTTTTAATGGCAGTTGAAAATGAATAAAAGTCCTTTTACTGCTGATGCCAGATCCATTCAGAAAAATGTGAGTGGAGACAAAAGCAACAGAGCCTCCCAGATTTCTCCAGCTCAGAAACAAGGGTCTTGGGCCATTAGATTTGAGAAGAGATGGGCAATAATTATACCAGGGAGATTCAAAACTGATCTTTGCTAAGTAAACTTCCATGCCAGCTTCTCTGAGGGTAAGGGGAAAGCAAAAGGAGTGCTTGCCTCTTGAGGATGATGGTGACACACCCAGTAATTGTGAGCCCCACCCTTCCTATAGAATTTTACTATTTGAACTAGAGCATTTGTTCCAGTTGTGAACAATATGACAACCCTAAGCCTGAAGAAATAGGAGTGAAAAAAACAAAAGATAATTAGCAGCAGTAGTTTTGGTTTAAGGACAGTGAGGATGGGGTTAAGAATATGATTCAAATAGGGTAAAATAGCTCAGTTATGCTGAGTGTAAAGTATCCACTGACACATTCAAAGCATCTTTTTTTTTTAATTTTCCCTGGAGCCACGAGGCCCTGAGCCCACATACCACCCCTTAGGCCCAGCAACCACCTGGCCCTGTGGTCCCTGACAAGCCACCCAAACCCAGCCCCTTGCAAGGAGTTAAAAAGAAAATGTGTTATATCTGACCACTCTCCCCCACAGTCCATCCTTTCCTCCATCACTCACATCCCCTCCCTTCCCCCTGTCCCCCTTCTCTCCTTACTCTAGATGTCTATACCCCATTAAGTATATATGCTGTTTCCTCTCCTAGCTACCTCTGATGAGAGCAAAGGTTTCCTCATCCCCCTCACCTTCCCCCCTTCCATATCATTGCAATAGCTCATTGCAATAAAAAAAAATCTTATTGTATGAAATATCTTAGCCTATTCCACCTCTCCTTTCTCTTACTCCCATTACATTTCCCTTTCACCCATTGACTCCATTTTTACAATATATTATATCTTCAAATTCAGCTCTCTTCTGTTCTTCATCTATAAAAGCTCCTTCTACCTGCTCTATTAAGTGAGAAGTTTTATATGAATATTTTGGGGTTTTTTTTTTAGTTTTTAGGTTTTTTTTTTTGCAAGGCAATAGGGTTAAGTGACTTGCCCAAGGCCACACAGCTAGGTAATTATTAAGTGTCTGAAACCGGATTTGAACTCAGGTACTCCTGACTTCAGGGCTGGTGCTCTATCCACTGCGCCACCTAACTGCCTCAGTTTTATATGAATATTATCAGTATCATTTTTCAATGTAGGAATACATGCAGTTTAATCATCATTAAATCCTTCATATTTTACCCTTCTCTTCTGCTCTCTATGCTTCACCCGAGTCCTGCATTTGAAGGTCAGACTTTCTGTTCAGCTCTGGTTATTTCAAAAGGAACAATTGAAATTCCCCTGGTTCATTTAAAGTCCATCTTTTCCCCTGGAAGAGGATGCTCAGTTTTGCTGGTAGTTGATTCTCAGTTGCATTCCAAGCTCTTTTGCCTTCCAGTATATTATATTCCAAGACCTACAAGCCCTTAATGTAGCTGTTGCTAAGTCCTGTGTGATCCTGACTGCAGCTCCACAGTATTTGAATTGTGTTCTTTTGGCTGCTTCTAATATTTTCTCTTTGACTTGGGAGTTCTGGAACTTGGCTAAAATATTCCTGGGGATTTTTTTTTGGATCTCTTTCTGAGGGAGATTGATGGATTCTCTCAATTTCTATTTTTGCCCTCTGCTTCTAGGATTTCTAGGCAATTTTCCTGTAGGATTTCTTTAAAAATGAGGTCAAGGCTCTTTTCCTGATCAAGACTTTCAGGTATCCCAATAATTTTAAAATTATCTTTCCTGAATTTGTTTTCCATATCAGTTGTTTTTTCAATGAGATATTTCACATTTTCTTCTAATTTTTCATTCTTTTGGTGTTGAAGTATTGCATATTAACATCTCGTAAAGCTTCCTTTAGCTCCATTCTACATCTGAAGGATTTGTTTTCCTTGGAGAGCTTTCTTATTTTTTTTCATCTGGCCAATTCTGCTTTTTAAAGTAACATTTTGAACTGTTTTATCCATTTGATCTATGCTGGTTTTTAACATGTTATTTTCTTCAGCATTTTTTTGGATCTCCTTGACTAAGCTGCTGACTTCGTTTTTATATTTTTCCTGCATCTCATTTCTTTTCCCAATTTTTCTTCTATATCCCTTACTTGATTTTCAAAATCTTTTTTGAGCTCTATCATAGCCTGAGCCCAATTTCCATTTTTTCTTGGAGTCTTTAGTTGCAGGAGCTTGTATTTCCGCATCTTCTCAATGGTGTTCCTCTTTTTTCTCTGTTTACTCATTTCTCCAGCCTGTGCCTGGTTTGGGGGTGTTTCCTGAACTTTTTAGTATTATTGGGACACCCCCTACAAGGATCTCAGTGGGTGAAGCTCTGACTTCCCTCCTGGTCTGTGAATGACCACAAGTGTGCCCCTCTGTCCTGGGGGGTGGGCTGAGGTGGGGGGGGGGAACCTGTTCTATGGGGGCCTAGAGTACAATCAGGATCTGAATGTGGTCAGAGCCTCAGAGTCCTGTTCCAAGTACAGAGGGCAGACCTCTGAAGTCTCTCTCCACTCCCCTACCTTTGGTGGGCTGAGCACTCAAGGCTCAGTTGCCTAGGGGCTCCTCCTTACCCACTTTGCTCCTCCTTACTGACTCCACACCTGCTTCCATTTCCTAGATTTGTGCTGTCCTGTGGCCACTGATACTGAGCTGACTGAGCTGACTGCTGCAACTGCCCTGAGCATCTGGGCTTCATGTGCTAGCTCTGGTAGAGATTCTCTCTGTTGATCCTCCAATTGTGCCCGATGCTCCCTGTGGTGTTGGTCAGGAAACTGCCCCCCCCCCCAGTTGTGGCTCCCAGGTGCCCTGGGGCTGCTTCCAAGAAGCTGAAGTTCCTTCCCTCTGGTGGGTAGCCCCTCTAACCCCATGGAGTGGAGCCTTTCCACTATTTTCCAGGTTACCTTGGTCTGGAGAATTGCCTCACTGGATCTTTTTGTAGGTTCTGACTCTCACAAATTTAGTTAGTCTTAATTTTTAGGTTTTTAAAATATTATGGAGGAAACACCTAGGAGAGGTTCTTCCTGGTGCCATCTTGGCTCCACCAGGATGTCTTCTTAAAAAGGTACTCCTAGTCTTCCAATGGTTCACAACAATGTGTGATATCACCTGGAGGAGAACCTGGGGAAGGGACAGGTTTAATCCTAGAAATTCCATCTAGGGAGACCTTCCAATTTCACTGCTGTTGGGGAAGGGAAAATAACTCAGTGTGGTTCCTTCTATTTCACTCCCAGTGGATCTGTTCCGTGAGCCATCTAGGATTTCAAATATACCATCCCCTGGATTTACAGGAGAGACTTCTCTAGAGCAATTATCTTTAGGTTTGGGGAGATGCTTGTTAGCATATTCAGAGAGCTATTCTGACAGCACCCCATTGTGTGGCAAAAAGTGTTGCTCTGAGTCTACAAGAATATCAGATGTTGGAGTGGCTAGGTGGTGGAGTGGATAGAGCATCGGCCCTGGAGTTAGGAGGACCTGAGTTCAAATGTGACCTCAGACACTTAATAATTACCTAGCTGTGTGGCTTTAGGCAAGCCACTTAACCCCATTTGCCTTGCAAAAAAACCTTAAAAAAAAAAGGATATCAGATGTCAGGAATGGTCTGCCATATAACAGTTCAAAGGGGTTAAACTTAATATTTTCTCATGGAGCAATATGAACTCTCAACAATCCAACTGGGAGAAGTGTTATTCAGTCTTCCTTAGTCTCTTGGCATAATTTAGCTAAGGTCCTTTTGAGAGTGTTGTTCATCTTTTCTACTTCCTGAGGCTTGAGGGCACCAAGCTGAGTGGAGAAAGTATGTGATGTTCAAAGCCCTCAGCTATTCCCTGAGTTATCTGAGAGACAAAAGCAAGGCCATTATCACTGCAAAGAGCAAGACTGGCCAAAGTGTGGGATTATCTCTTTAAGAAGGACTTGGAAGACTTCCTGGATTCTCTCAGTTCTATAAAGCCATGCTTCCACCCAGGAGGTGAAGGTGTCCACCAATACAGGGAGGAGCTTAAAGCCATGCAAAGGGGGCATATGGGTGAAGTCAATTTGCCAGTCTTCCCCAGGATAGGTACTTCTCCTTTGCACAGGTTTTAAGAGTGTAGGTTTAATCCCATCCTCAGGGTTTACTTGAGCACAAATGGAGCAGGCTCTGCAGACTTGGCTGACAGTCTCCCTTAGCTTGTGGCCTGTAAAAATAGATGTTACTAGAGAATAAAGGGCTTCTCTTCCCAAGTGAATGGCCAGGTGTAATCCAAAGAGAAGTTTTCACTGACTCTCTCCTGGGATGAAGAGTTGACCCGAGGGTGTTTGATACCAAACAGAGGAGGAGAGTGTATATCCCTGTCTTTGGCTAAAGCTTACCTCCTAGGTACTATGGAGGAGAGAGGGATTCAGGCAAATGTGGAATTAAAGGAGCCAATGTAATAGGCTGACAGGCTGCTCGCTTAGCTGCCGGATCAGCCAGCCTATTCTCCACAATTATATCTGAATCATCTGTCTGGTGACCTCTACAAAATAGGACTACTTTTTGGGTTTTTGAACAGCTTGGAGAAGATCTAGAATTTCCTGATTATTCTATTAAGGGGAGTTTTGGGGTTTCTTTTTGCTGTGAGATATCCCTTTTCTTTCCAAATAGCTGCATGTGTATGTAGGATTAGAAAGGCATACTTTGAATCAGTAAAAATGTTTATCCTTTTGCTTTTCCCTAATTCTAGAGCCCTAGTAAGTGCAATCAGCTCAGTTTTCTGAGCAGAAGACCCAGGTGGGAGAAGTTCAGTTTCTATAGCATGGAGGCTGACAACTGTATATCCTGGTTTTTTTCTCTCCTTTTAAAATAAAGCTTGATGTGAACTCATCCAACCTTTCTGGAGAGCAATTGGAATTATGCCCAAAGAGCAACAAAAAATGTGCAAACCACTACTGGGTACCTTGAAGAGATGATGAAAAGGGGTTAAAAACATCACTTGTACAAAAATATTCATAGCAGCCTTCTTTGTGGTGGCAAAGAATTGGAAATCAAGTAAATGTCCTTCAATTGGGGAGTAGTTTAACCAACTGATATATGTATGTCATGGAACACTATTGTTCTATTAGAAACCAGGAGGGGAATTCAGGGAAGCCTGGAGGGATTTGCATGAGCTGATGCTGAGCAAGATGAGCAGAACCAGAAAAACATTGTACACCCTAACAGCAACATGGGGGTGATGATCAAACTTGATGGACTTGGTCATTCCATCATTGCAACAATCAGGGACAATTTTGGGCTGTCTGTGATGGAGAATATCATCTGTATCCAGAGAAAGAATTGTGGAGTTTAAACAAAGATCAAAGACTATTAACTTTAATTTAGAAAAAAAAAGCTGATATCTTATTATGTAATCTTGCTATCTCTTTTACTTTATTTTTCTTCCTTTTCTCTCTCATCACATTTATTTATTTTTAGGTTTTTGCAAGGCAAATGGAGTTAAGTGGCTTGCCCAAGGCCACACAGCTAGGCAATCACCAAGTGTCTGAGACCAGATTTGAACCCAGGTACTCCTGACTCCAGGGCAGGGGCTTTATCCACTGTGTCATCTCTCATCACATTCAGTTTGGATCAATGAATACCATGAAAACATTGTGAAGACTGACAAATTGCCTTCTGTAGGGCAGGGAGTAAGATTAGGGGAAAAACTGTAAAACTCAAAATAAATAAAATCTTTAAAATAAAAAAATAAAATAAAGCTTGTCTTATCTGTAATACTATTCCTCATCTAGGTAGTGAGGGGGATGTCTTTTAAGGCAGGTCAATTGGAATATACTGAGTCTAAAGTCTCCTTACAATCATGAATTAAACTACTTGCCGGTGGATTGTCAAGGGAACAGGGTTGTGGGGTTGAGACTGTGGCAGACCCTGAGAGGTCAGGTATGTCTAATAGAAGGGCCTGATATTTTGTTCAGAGAGCCTTTTGCCTCCAAGATACTCTGTGGGGGGAATAAGAACTTCCAGAGGTTGGCCTAGAGTGAGTTTAAGTAGCCTTTTCTATCAGAAGGGCTGTGGCTGCAACTCCTCGAAGACATGCTGGCCATCCCAGAACTACCTGATTTATCTGCTTTGAGAAATAAGCCACAGGTCTCAAATTTGGGTCCATTGTCTGAGCAAGGACTCCTAAAGCCTGACCTTGCCTCTCATCTACATATAAGGTGAAGGACTTATCTAAATTAAGTAATGCTAATGCTGAAGAAAAAGTCAGTTTATATTTTAAGGTCTCAAAAGCCTTTGCTTGATCTGGACCCTAAGGGCAGATTGTCAGGGTCTTCTATTACATCATAAAGAGGTTTAACAATTTCCCCCAAATTTGGTATACAAATTCTATAAAACCCACAGCATGCAGATGTTTCTAAGTGACTGGGGGAGGGATGGATAAAATTGTTTTCTCTCTTTGGTGAGAGAACGTGAAGCCGCAGATATTTGACAGATTGAGAGACTATTTGAACTTCATTCATTGAGACTATATATCCTCTTGATCCTAGAAAATTTAGGGTTTGGGTAGCATCTCTCAAAGCAGATTCTCATGTTAGGCTGCAGATCAGAATATCAACATACTGGATATTGTGCTGTCATCTAACTTTAAGTCTCTTAAATCTTTTCCCAATGTTTGACCAAAAAGATGGGAGCTGTCCCTAAATCCCTGTAGGAGTAACAATCCACATCAGTTGATATGGAGGCAATCTTTCAGGAGGAATCCACTCAAAAGTAAAAATATTTTGGGAATCCTTTTGAAGGGGGGGAGCCAGAAGAACAGGGGAAGGTTGAGCAGGGGGAAGGATTGCCAGTGTTGGAGAGGGAGAGACCAGTGGATGAACCCAGAATATGCAGGAGGAGATTGCTGGGGAGGTGGAGGAACCAGGGGTATGGGAGAAGATGATTGCTGCTATGGTAAAAGATAAGAGTTCCTCTCCTGGTATGAGAAGTACTCAATTCAAAATTTAAATAGTTGAGAGCCTGATCATGGCTTGGAGTAAACTCAGACTCATGCTTGGAGGCAATTTTCCTTTTAGCTGGGATTTCTAAGCCTCAACTGGGCAGGTTTTGGCCTTGCTCTGTCTGAGAGGGAGCATATAGAGGGGGAGTACACAAGGTTTCAGCTAAAGCTTCTCAGGCTGAGTCATAAGGGACACTTGATTTTGACCCTAGAGTGTTTAAGGACCTGGTTCTAGATTGAATAACTAGAGATTGGGGGATGGGTGGAAGATTTCAAGCCAGAAGAACTGTTCTGGGGTTCTGGTGAAGCTAGAGTTTGAATAACGCTAGAGTTGGGCGAAGCCTCTGGAGTCAGGGAAGCCACTGGGGGAGGGACCCTATATAGAATTAGGTAATCAAATATGTCTAGCTGTTCTGGATCCTCCTCACTGAGAAGGGATTTTGTCACTAATACTTTTTATTTTTTAACAAGTTCTTGGTGGTTTGCTAATGCCATAAAAGTTTGAACATAACTAATTTCTAATAACTAATGAGTAATTCTCTCTGTCTTTTGGCAAAATTTGTCTAATTCCATTGTCATGTTTAAGAGTGCCATGGATTTCATCTCCTTTTAGATTATATCCAGGCCAATTCAATGTAACAGAATTTTGTAAGATACTTATTTTTTAAAACCAGTAAGTCTAATTCCTTCCAATGAGATGGGGGGAGGTCTTTGGCATGAAATAAGTTTTCCCAATGTTTTAATTCTAATGATTACTTCCTATACTAATAGATTAACAAATAACATACTGATTGGACCTATAGTCAAAAATTCTTCTATGCATATATTTGGTACCTCTCAAATATATGAGACAAAGTCATACTCCTAAGGCCACAAACCTATGAACCCTGCTTCCAGATGATCATCTCTGTTAACTCTAAAAAACACACGCTCTCACAGCCTCAACTCAAAGGATTGAATTCACAGCACCTTCTCTTGCATTACCCCAGGGTCAAGAGAAGGGGCAAATAAGAAGGGTGGCTAAAAGGTCCAATTTAATTTTCCTAATTTTCTAGAAATCTTGGGTCTGGAAAAGGGTGATTCTCACCTCTCTGAGTTTGAGCTTGAGGGAGCTCCAGGGTCAAGGGTAGAAATATCCTTCACTGGTTGCCAAAATGTTGCAATAGATTTAGTGTTTTCCTGTGAAGAATCACTTCTTGACTCAGGAATGCAGGTGTATAAAAGAAAATAGACATTTATTGAGAAGTAATTACAACATAAAATGACAGAGAAGTCAGAGAGATTAAAGAAAACCAAAGGAATTGCTAATTTAATCCTGACAGTCCAGTTGCCAGATCTAGCAGAAGTCTGAAAGTAAAAAGAGGACAAACCTGGCCAGAATCTCCTTAAATACCCCCTTCAGGATCCATGGGAAGAGGTAGTGATTTGGGAGTTGCCCAAGTCCCGCATGGGAGAGTTTGTCTTTTGGGGAGGGGTCAAGGGCTCTGAGTGATAGAGAAAGAGTAAAGATTTTTAACAGTGCAAGCAAAAGATTTATAAAATTTGTTTCCAATTAATTTCAATATTCCCTATGCCCTTGATTCTCTGCATCAGGTCAGGGTGATAATAGATGAGGAGAAGCCAAATACCAGGCATCCAAGAGTGAGATTCGCTCCAGGGATCTCTTGGAGGCTCATATTAAATGATGGAAACACTAGTAAAGAAGGGAATGAGAAAAGGGAAGATTAAGGTTTGAGGTAGCAACTTTGTCTTAGTTTCTTCTTTCCTTACTACTCTATCCCACTCACCTCCCTCTGGATCCTCACCCTATTTTATAGTTGAGGAAAGTAGGCAGACAGAAGTGCCCTGAATCACATATGTAGATTTATGGCCTTCCTACCAATCAAGTCTGCAAAAATCTCCAGATAGTAAAGAAAACAAAGAAGAGGTCAGAGACATGCAAATACAAAGAACCCCACAGATTTTTCCACTATTCTTCTTCTTCTTCTTTTTTTTAGATTTTCAAGGCAATGGGGTTAAGTGGCTTGCCCAAGGCCACACAGCTAGGTAATTATTAAGTGTCTGAGGTCAGATTTGAACTCAGGTACTCCTGACTCCAAGGCCGGTGCTCTATTCACTGCACCACCTAGCCGCCATCTAGCCATCCCCTCCTTTATTCTTCTAAAACCTTCTTCTAAACCTCCAACTTTGTCTTTCCTGTTTTCTTTCTCTTTCCTCATTTATGAACAACTAAGTGTCACAGAGGATACAATGCCAATTTTGGAGTTCAGGATCGCAGAGGCCATTTAAGGGAATATCAACATTGAGGTAGATTTTGGTAAACAACCATGCTAAATCCAATCTATGAAATGAGTTCCTTTTGTCAGGAAGTCTTGAGTTCAGATTTTGCCATAGACACCTGACAACTGTAATCCTTATTTTCTTATGGCTTCCTTATCTATGAGATGGGGATAACAATAGTAACCCCCTTCACAGGGTTATTGTGAAAATCAAATGAGATCATATAGGTTAAATTTATTTTATAATTATTTATTTTGTGATATATAATAATATAATATATTATAAATATATACCATAATATATATATTTTATGCCATTCTATATTAACATATATATATAAGTGTTTTGGAAAATGCTATAGTAAATGTTAATTGTTAATATAATTCCTTCTCTATAAACCTGTTTCTTCCCCATTTACTTCTTCCACATTCAACAAATTCAACTCAATTTAACAAGTATTTATTAAATAGTTTATTGTTAGGTGCTGTAAGGTGAGTTAGGGAAAGGAAAAACATTTATATAGCATCTAATATATATATACATATATACATATTTAACACTTTTAGGCAACTAGGTAGTATAATAGATAGAGCTCCAGGCCTGGAGTCTGGAAGACCTGAGTTCAAAGTCTGTCTCAGATATGTATGGTATGATCCTAGACAAGTTACTTTGCTTTTCTCATCTGTAAAATGAATGTAATATTAGCACTTACCTTGTAAGATTGTTGTAAGGAACAAATGAAATAAAAATTATAAAACACTTAGCACATCTGGGATATAGTAAGCACTATTATATTATTTATTTATTTTATGTTATTATGTTAGCTTTTATTACTCTGTGCCAGGTATTGTGCTAAATGTTTCCTTCCTTCCTTCCTTCCTCTCTTCCTCCCTCCCTTTCTTCCTTCTTTGTAGCTTTTAACAAATATTATCTCATGTGCCCTGGGGTTAAAGCTCTAGGGATTAAAAAAAAAAGCTTAAGAGGTATTTATCCAGTGTGGATGGGATCATAGCAGTTGCAGAAGTAGAATCCCAGATCCCTTTTGATTGGTTTCCACCTCCTCTGCTGAGAGGAGAGAGGTGTTTCTTACCAGTTCTCTACTATTGAGATTTTTCATGATTATCCATCAGTGGAGGATAGTTGAAAGACTTGGGTTTATTTAGCCTGGAGAAGATAAGACTCGGAATACTGTGATGATGGATGATGTTTGTTCTTCATTCTCAAAGAAGACCATGACTTCAGGGAAGTGATACTATGAAAAGTAAGTGAACGGGATTTGAGTGAGGGGGGCGGGGCTGTGCTAAGTCATTAGTCTCACTTACCCCTACAGAGCCACCTGGTTCCAAGTGGCCAGATATGGATCAGGATGATTGGAGATGACTCTAGATGCAAGGCAATCAGGCAAGTGACTTGCCCAAGTTAACCCAGTTAATAAGTGTCAAGTGTCTGAGGTCACATTTGAATTCAGGACCTCCTGACTCCAAGGCCAGTGCTTTATTCACTGCTCCACTGTCCACTCCATTATCTGAAGTATTAACATAGGGGTGGCTAGGTGGCACAGTGGATAAAGCACCGGCCCTGGAGTCAGGAGTACCTGGGTTCAAATCCAGTCTCAGATACTTAATAATTACCTAGCTGTGTGGCCTTGGGCAAGCCACTTAACCCCATTTGCCTTGCAAAACCCTAAAAAAAAAAAATTAACATAAAAAAGAGTATTTCAAATTATTTTTTGTCCCCATAAAGTAGAACCAGGAGCAAAGCATGGAAATTACAGAGGCAATTCAAGGCTTGACATCAAGGAAAAAATTTCCTAGCAATGTCAGAAAGCAATACAGGTTGTCTTGAGAGACAGTGGTTTCCTCCCCTTAGAGGTCTTCAAGCTGAGGTTGGATGAGCACCAATCAGGAACCCAAGAGTAAGCCTTCCTTTCATCTATGGTCAGGATTTCTGTGCTGTTTCCAAAATTCAGAATCCATCATTATGTATTTTATTGTCTCCCCATTGAACTCAGTTTTCTACTACTGTTATTAAAGGATATTGAAGGCAATATGACAAATGTACTTTGCTAGGAGAGGTTTCAGTCAACCTAAGAGTCAAAACCAAATAACTTGGAACAAATTGAGAAGAGTTCCAATAAAACCTTGATTCATGAGAAATCACTGAAAGAATCCATTTCTAAATGGAAATTTCTACCATCAATTTTTTAGGTAGCCAAGTGGGGCAGTGACAGAGTGCTGGACCTGGAGTTAAGAAGAATCCCAGTGTCTGATTTTAGATACTCACTAGTTATGTGGCCCTGGGCAGGTCACTCCTGTCTGCCTTGGTTTCCTCTGTAGGATGGGCATAACAATAGTACCTACCTCTCAGAGTAGGTATCTCTCAGAATACTATATCCCACTGTGCTAAGCATTTTACAGATATTAAGTACTGTTATCTCATTTGTAAGAATCAAATGATAATATTTGTAAAATGCTTAGCATAGTGCTTAGCATATAGGAGGCTTTTTTATAAATTTTAGCTAGTATGATGATGACGTAAGAAAAAATAAAACCTAGAGACCGTTCCAGGTCCAGTTAGTATCCAATACTATCACTTCCATCATCTCCTATTGTTTGATGGAGGTTTGCAATTTCTATTGGGTTTCAGAGGACCAAACTAGGAACAAAGAATAAAAATGTACTTGAGACAAATTCAGGCAGCCCTCCTTCTGAACTACCTTATATGATCTCAGCATCCATAGTTTGGGTCTCCAGAGAGTGACTCCTACCAACAGCAAGCTGTAAGCAGTTTGTACCAGAGAGATACTTGCCAAATTTTCAGTATCAGCATTTATACCTCAGAAACCAAAACATATTACAAATTAGAACTTGTTTTGTTATTTTGTTGACTTCCACAAGTCACTCAGAAACCAGTCAGAGGCCTAGCTCCAGGGGAGGTGCCTTTTTGTTTTTGATTTGTTCATGGCCTGTAACTTCATCAAATAGATTGGGATATTCAATTGATTAGTAGTTGCCTGATTATTCTACTACTATGCTTCCATATGTTAATCCTTATATCTAGGAGAAGAAACTCAGGCAAGTAGTGCAAGGAACCCAGGTGGGTAGTGCTTTGGAATGCATGCACTAGGCTCACTGCCTGAGTTATTGAAAAAATCCTGGATGGGGAGCTCTAGCTTGCAGTTTACGCACCAAAAGTGCCCCAAGTGGTTATCCCAACCACTGATGTCCACTCACCTGACTTTTTTTCTCAATTCTCCATGAAAGGGGCAGGAACATCACTACAGAAGAATTTTCCTTACCTTTCTGGGTCGTTTCCACAATTTTTCATCACTCTCCCCATCAATGGCAGGGTTCAGGTCCATTCAGATATCTACCTGAGGGAACCCCAGAAAAGAAATAAGGATCTGGCTTGAAATCAAGCTATGAGTGCTCCTTCCCCTGTCTCTTCTGGGGATTCCTTGAGGAGTTCTGAAGATCCTGGCATGAGCCCCCAAATTGTTATAAATGAATGAAAAGAAAAGAAAAACCTGCTAGAGTGAGAGAAAATTGTATATTCTATTCATGAACCTTGCAAGATACATCTTACAAGGTACAGGTACCTCACCTAGGGGTAAAGTACAGATTAGTCCTCAACCTCAGGCAATTTATGGTCTTCAGAAACTCTTTCCCCTCCCTCTTGGATGTTCATAGGCTCTCAGAGTTTGAGTAACAATCTAAGAGGTCCACCCATTTCGTGACATGCCCCTAATTTGATCCCCCCCATATCATCCAATGCATGATATGCTAATGAACCCAAATTGTCACAGGGCGTGTGTGGGTTAATATTCAATTGCCTAATTGTGCAAACTCAGTAGCATTAGGTCAAGATCTCTAGGTCACTCTTGACCAGTTGAGAACTATTTTGGGGTTTGGTATCCCTGGAATTGGATTAGGAAAACTCTTCCAGTCTTTTGATTGGCTGGGCCATTCTCCCTTTGTAATGGATTCCCTAAGGGCTCCCCTCCACACCCTGTGAAGACCAACACCTTACATTTCTCACACACCTATATGGATTATAAGGATTAATAAAAACCGAGTTTATAATCTCTTTTAAGAAGCCCTCTTTTGGGGGCCCCCAAAATGTTCCTTTAGACTTCCATGGGTCAGAGTATATGGGTCAGATGGTGGATGAGATTTGTACTCCCTCTCCCATGTTATAACAGTTTCCAAAAGTGTGGCAGTGAGAATATGTACCTACCTAGGTGTCTTTGAGACTGTATGTCCCTCAATAAGGTCTTTGCCTGGATCTTCTATTTTGTATTTCTTTCCCTGTGCTCTGGTCACAAATATTAGTTTTAAGAAAGTTATATTTCCAACCCTAGGGGTTACCTCTGAGTTTGAGAATGGGTACTGGTTGCTAAACCTTAGGTGGTGATTTCTTCAACAGATTAAGGGGTAGAGATAACTCTTCCAAAAGGAATTTGCTCCTAAAAGAACCTTTTTTTTTTTTTTTTGTAAGGCAAATAGAGTTAAGTGGCTTACCCAAGGCCACACAACTAGGTAATTATTAAGTTTTTGAGACCAGATTTGAACCCAGGTACTCCTGACTCCAGGGCCAGTGCTTTATCCACTGCACCACCTAGCTGCCCCCTAAAAGAACTTTTAAAAAGCACTGCTGGTCAGAAGTTCTGGACTTAGAGAGAATTTTTGGAAAACGACTAAGTAGGTCAGAACAGCCCAAACTCTACATATTTCCTCAACAAATGAGTCAAAAAAAGCATCTCAGGGTGAACATAGAGTAGTAAAAATAAAAAAGAGTTGGGGAAGAATAGTGGTCCTCCTGGGATAAAAGGGGAGTGAAGTGTAAACACCTCTGGCAAGCTCCCTGAAACAGCAAGAGGTATCCCTAGGGCAATTTGGTTGGGAGGTGGTATTCCTCTCAGTCAGAGGAACTATCACCTCCAGTTCAGACAATGTGGGGAGTCAGGCATCCAAGAGAAGGAAGAGAAAGAAAGTCTGCTTATAAGGGACACCAGGTCCAGCTGTGCTGCCGACCAGGTCTGAGGTAAGAAAGAACCAGAACAAGCCAGGTGGGTAGGACACCACTGTTTGTGAACACTTAAAGGAGAACTGAGCTCTTGGTTTTGGTTCCAGACTAGAGGGGATAACTTAAAGTTATCCAATGAAGGACTTCTCAGGGAATAAGATCATCACCAGCATAGTTTGTGGAGGGGCCCCAGCTGTGGTTTGGAGGGGAAAAGGAGTGCAGATATTGGACCAGGACAAAGTTCCTGAGGCCAGAGGCCCCATCCCATACTCTCCAGAACTAGAGGTAAATATAAAAACAATTAACAATTAAAACAATTTTTTTAAATGAGTAGACAAAGGAAAAAGAAATAGAGAAGATCCTGGTTCATCTTCAGAAGAAGAAACTGAAGCAAAAAAAACCTCCCCTATCCCAAAGAGTAAGGTCAAATGACCACTTTCTCAAAAAGAATTCATAGAACTCAAAAAAGTCTTTAATAATCAAATAAAAGAGACTGAGGAAAACATTTTTAAAAATAAGAACAATCCAATAAAAACAAGAAAATTATGAAAAGATATTTAACCAACTATAAAAGATCAAGAATCTTAAGGAAGAAAAGTAGTCCTTGAAAATCAGACTTGGGCAAGGGGAAACCAGTGAAGTTATAAGAGACCAAGAAATAATAAAACAAATATAAAAAAATGAAAAAATGAAAGAGAATGTGAAACACCTCATAAGAAAACCAACCAATCTGGAGGAAAGATCAAGAAAACATCAGAATAATTGGACTACTTCAAACCAATGATAAAAAGAAAAAGAACTTGATAAATAATACAATTTATAAATTATAATAATACATAATACAAATGAATAATACACAACATAGTTAAAGAAAATTGTCATGATGTATTACAACAAGATAAGAAAGTAGACATAGGAAAAATTCACCGATCACCATCTGAAAGGGATCCTAGGATGAAAACTGAAAGGAACATCATAGACAAATTCCAAAACTCCCAGATAAAAGAACAAATATTAAGAGCAACAAAGAAAAAAATTCAAATAAGGTGGAGTCACAATTATAATTACACAAGACCTAGCAGTGGTTCCATTAAAAGACTGCAGGTCTTGGAATTCTACATATGTAAGAACAAGAGAACTGGAGTTGGAGCTGAAAATATCATCCCTTTCAAAGTTAAGCATGGGGGGTGGCTAGGTGGCACAGTGGATAAAGCACCGGCCCTGGAGTCAGGAGTACCTGGGTTCAAATACGGTCTCAGACACTTAATAATGACCTAACTGTGTGGCCTTGGGCAAGCCACTTAACCCCGTTTGCCTTGCAAAAACCTAAAAAAAAAACCCCAAAAATAAAACAACCAAAGTTAAGCATAATCCTGAGCCAAAAAAGGATATTCAATGAATTGCAAGACATTCAGGCTTTTGTTGCAATAAGATCTGAATGTAATAGAAAATTTGCCATACAAGATCCAATAAAAAATAAATAAAAAAAATTAGTTTTTAATAACTAATTACAAGGGACTCAATAAGGAAGAATTGTTTGCTACTTATACATGAAAATGTAAACCATATGTCCAAGATTGCTATTAGTTATTGGGTAGTTTGAAGGAAAGATTGGGGTTAACCTGAACAGGATAGGATTCTAAAAAGTAAAATGGTATGGGAAAAGATAAAAAAAAAAGTTATTGTATACAAATGAGGTGTAAGAGGAAGAATTGATACAGAAGCACTAGATGGGGAAGGAGAAATGGTAGTTCTGGAAACCTGTTCTCATTGGGAATGGGTTAGAAACATATATACAAATATATATATACATACACATATGGGTATAAAAGTATTTTAATTTTAGAAAGAAATAAGAAGAGGTGGGATGGCTAGGTGGCGCAGTGGACAGAGCACTGGCCTTGGAGTCAGGAGTACCTGAGTTCAAATCTGGCCTCAGACACTTAAAAATTACCTAGCCTTGTGGCCTTGGGCAAGCCACTTAACCCCATTGCCTTGCAAAAAAAAAACACCTAAAAAAAAAAGAAATAAGAAGAGAAGATAAAGAAGATATCAAAATGGTAAGGGAACAGGAGAAGAGGATACATAGAAGATATATACATATCAGTGAAGAGGGGGCATTTAGAAAGATTTGTAAGGGAGGGATTCTTAGCAGGGCAGAAAGTTAAGGAATGAGAGGGCAACATATTGAAAAGAAGTAAAATAGAGGAGTGAGAAGAGGTTGTTGCTTTCAGAAAATGTTAAAAAATGAAAGGCACACAAACCAAATATATAGATATCTATGAATATGGATGCATGTATGTATATGTGTATCTAATGTAAATATATGTATGTATGCATGTATTTGTATATATCCATGCTTAATTGTAGGGGTAGAATTTGGGAGGGAAAAAAGTAAACTGCATTACAGAGAACTGAAGACAACTTACAAGGAATCAAAGAAAAGATGAACAATTTTGAACACATTGTGTAGTATTTATTATATAGGCTTTCTTGAAATAGAAATGTATTGCTTTTATATTATGAATCCTCTTTTTTGCTACATATATGACTTTTCTCCTTATTTTGTATTTAAGTTTCGAATTTAAAGAAGTTCTGGACTTGTGAGGTATGTTAGACAATATAGATCTGAGAAATATGTGAAATACCTGTTGAACAGTTTTACAGAGTTAACTTCCCTTCCCTGTAGAGTATAATAGGTGTTTTCCTAGTATTTCAGTATTTAGTTTTTCCTTAACGTCTGCTTATGAAGGTTTTTGTGTTCGAAGTATTTCTTTTGTAATGGAGGAAATAAATGTTTTATATCTTTTATCTACTTTGGGTATTGAGTATACTTTCTGAAATGGATCCTTCACTGAGATGAAGGCAAAAATGAGCCGAAGATTTTCATAAATGAGCTTGATCTTCTCTCTCTTCAGGATCTGGACCCTCCAAGACTAAACCTGCTCTGACCTGGCAGTGGAATCCAGCACGCGGCCTGCAGGATTGAGCGCGTGGCAGGAGAGGCCGCTTGGGAGGCCGTGGCTGGGCAGCGAGGGGCCATGACCACCTCCCATTAATACAGGGACTTCGTGGCCGAGCCCGTGGGGGAGGAGCCCATGTGGGCATTGCCCATGGGGGCATCGGATTGGTGCTGGCCAAGCAGCTGGAGGCCTAGGGCTTCCACAAGGCCTACATGGTCCTGGGCCAGTTCTTGGTGCTGAAGAAGGATGAGGACCTCTTTCAGGAGTGGCCTCTGCTGCCTTCGAGAATGGTGCTATGCCTTCTTGTGAGCCTGGTCCCGGGGGGCTGGCCCCCCTTCCCCACAAAGCTGGGTCTTCACAGTTAGCATCCCCCCCCTTCCCCCCTCCCAACTAAAGGAAAGGTTTTTGCTGCCACCCCCACCTGGAATGCCTCACCCTCTCCACCATCATTTTGACCGTCTCCCTGTTGGCACCTCAGACTGGAGGTGGTGAAGCTTGCTGCTGTCCATCAAAGATTGAGCCATCAGATTGACTCCTCTACCAAAGCTAGTGCATCTTGTGAAAGACCAACCCAGTGATTGGGCAACTTGCCTAAGTAAGTATAGAGTTGTTGGTCTGGTCCAACAGACGACTGACCTAGCTAACAGAGATGCCCTTAGAGGAGAGAACCTCAGTCAAACAACCGAGCAACAAATCCATCCCCATTGCCATGCCCTTAACAATCTTCATGTGGACTCTCTTAGAGCAGGGATGGGGAACCTTTTTTCTGCCAAGGGCCATTTGGATATTTATAACATCATTTGCAGATCATATAACATTATCAGTTTTAAAATTAGGCTGCTATATTTGGCCAAACAATTACTTCACTCCTAAAAAGTTCCAAGATTTATTGAATGTTGAGTCCCACCTGTGGTTGCCCTGGCAGTTCGAGATGAAATGAGGCCCTGGTGGGAAGTTCCCTACCCTTACTCTAGAGAAAGGAAAAGCCCCTTAAGCCTTGCTGTTACAGAGAGTTATCTTTGAGGCATGTGTTCCTTACATATGTGTCTCACTACTATTTAGAAATGTATACACATTTATCCCCACTCTCCAACCCCTATGACTTCTATGTGTGTTCCAGAATTTGGAAATTCTTTGTAACTATTGTAATTACTGAGTCAATGTCCTGTCTAAAACCTATGAGTATATTGCTTAATTGTTAATGGAAAGCACTATGGTGGAGACTCATGAGCTATAATATTCAGAGCAATTACCCTCTCAGTTATTCCTGGAACCTGAAGTAGCAGTCAACTTTGAGGATCAACTTCTCAATATAAGTACAAGGTTTTTAAATTTTAAAAACTTATTTTTTTCAGTTAATGAGCACTTTTCTCCCCTCTTACTCTTAAAAAAAGAAAAAAATTCTTTTTTTCTTTAAATTAATTTTTATTAAAGATATTATTTGAGTTTTACAATTTTTCCCCCCAATCTTACTTTCCTCCCCCCACTCCCCCATGGGAAAGCAATCTAATCTGTCAGTCTTTACTTTGTTTCCATGTTGTACCTTGATCCAAATTGGGTGTGATGAGAGAGAAATCATATCCTTAGAGAAGAGACAAGAAGTCTAAGAGGTAACAAGATCAGACAATAAGATATCTGTGTTTTTCTAAATTGAATGGGATAGTCCTTGAACTTTGTTCAAACTCCACAGCTCCTTTTCTGGATACAGGTGGCACTCTCCTTTGCAGACAGCCCCAAATTGTTCCTGATTGTTGCACTGATGGAATGAGCGAGTCCCCCAAGGTTGATCATCACTCCCATGTTGCTGTTAGGGTATAAAGTGTTTTTCTGGTTCTGCTCATCTCACTCAGCATCAGTTCATACAAATCCCTCCAGGCTTCCCTGAAATCCCATCACTCCTGGTTTCTAATAGAACAATAGTGTTCCTTGACATACAAATACCACAGTTTGCTAAGCCATTTCCCCAATTGAAGGACATTTACTTGATTCCAATTCTTTGCCACCATAAACAGGGCTGCTATAAATATTTTTGTACAAGTAATGTTTTTACCCTTTTTCATCATCTCTTCAGGATATAGACCCAGTAGTGGTATTGCTGGGTCAAAGGGTATGCACATTTTTGTTGCCCTTTGGGCATAGTTCCAAGTAGCTCTCCAGAAGGGTTGGATGAGTTCACAGCTCCACCAACAGTGTAACAGTGTCCCAGATTTCCCACAACCCTTCCAACAATGAACTTATCCTTTCTGGTCATATTAGCCAATCTGAGAGGTGTGAGGTGGTACCTCAGAGAAGCTTTAATTTGCATTTCTCTAATAATTAATGATTTAGAGCATTTTTTTCATATGGCTATGAATTGCTTTGATTTCCTCATCTGTAAATTGCCTTTGCATGTCCTTTGACCATTTGTCAATTGGGGAATGGCTTTTTGTTTTAAAAATATGACTCAGTTCTCTGTATATTTTAGAAATGAGTCCTTTGTCAGAATCATTAGTTGTAAAGATTGTTTCCCATTTTACTACATTTCTTTTGATCTTGGTTACATTGGTTTTATCTGTGCAAAAGCTTTTTAATTTAATGTAATCAAAATCATCTAATTGGTTTTTGGTGATGTTCTCCAACTCTTCTTTAGTCATAAACTGCTCCCCTTTCCATAGATCTGACAGGTAGACTAGTCCTTGATCTTCTAATTTGCTTATAGTATTGTTTTTTTATGTCTAAGTCCTGTAACCATTTGGATCTTATTTTGGTAAAGGGTATGAGGTGTTGGTCTAATCTAAGTTTCTTCCATACTAACTTCCAATTATCCCAGAAGTTTTTATCAAAGAGGGAGATTTTATCCCAATGGCTGGATTCTTTGGGTTTATCAAACAGCAGATTACTGTAATCATCTCCTGCTTTTACACCTAGTCTATTCCACAGGTCCACCAATCTTAGCCAATACCAAACAGTTTTGATGACTTATGCTTTATAATATAATTTTAGATCAGGTAGAGCTAAGCCACCTTCTTTTGCACTTTTTTTTTTCATTAAGCTCCTGGCAATTCTTGACTTTTTATTTCCCCATATGAATTTACTTACAATTTTTTGTAAGAAAAAAAATTCTTGTAACAAATGTTTATTCAAGCAAAACTAATTTTCATATTAGCTTTGTCCAAAGCCTGTGTCTCATTTTGCATATTTAGTGTCAAAGGCAGTGAGCAGCATTCTTCATCATTGATTTTTTGGAAAAGTGGTTGATCCTTGATCAGAGTTCTTAATTCTTTCATAATTGTTTTAACAGGGACAGCTAGGTGGCACAGTGGATAGAGCAGTAGCCCTGGAGTCAGGAGTACCTGGGTTCAAATCCACCCTCAGACACTTAATAATTGCCTAGCTGTGTGGCCTTGGGCAAGCCACTTAACCCCATTTGCCTTGCAAAAACCTACAAACAAAAAAGCATTTAGTTCCATGACAAGATCCCAGAAGAGTCTGACTAAGACTAGTTTTTACCCCTCAGACTTTACTTTCTCCATGCACACACTTTTATACCCTTCGAAATCTGTGATCAGGAATCCAGACTAAAGGCTCCTGGACCAAGATCCTAAGGCAGAGATGGAGAGAAGGGGGACACAGCAGGCCCACCTTTCCAATGTGTTATTGCTGCCACTACTGCTCCTAGAAATGTTAAAGGAAACCCAGGTTTGTGAGTCAGAGAATAGGCTGCTTCTTTTCTTTCACATTCTTTCTTTTTTTTCCTTTGCTTTCTGCAAGGCAATGGGGTTAAGTGACTTGTCCAAAATCACACAGCTGGGTAATTATTAAGTGTCTAAGGCTGGATTTGAACCAACTTGCTGGAAGAATTGAGTAAGTGCTATTTTTTATGATTTCCTGAGAATTCCCAGCCTCTTGATACTAGGCTTGTTGTGACGGGGGTGGGGTGGGGTGGGGGGTGGGGGGGTGGGGTGGGGTGGGAAGACAAGTGAATGAACCAAAGAGAACTTCCCTCTAAAGTACCTCCCTCTGGCAAACACTCATGTCCTTTTTGTACTTGCTGTAATTCAGTGATTCCTTAGTATTGTCTCTGTTAAAAGCAAGTATTCATACTTTGATCCTACATAGAATGTGTTTGTTCAGTAATCAAATAAACTGGACATAGTAATTAGAGTACAATACCTAATCAGCTTGTAAAACATAGATGAAGTTGTGCTTCAAGACTATTCCTCTCCCAGACCCTTGAAATTACCCAGGCACAGGATCAATCTGGACTCGGAAGTGCTAGGGAATGTCCAATTGGAATTAGTTTAGTTTGCCACTGTTCCTTTCTCCCCTTTAGACAGACAGAGGAGAACTTCTTAGATACTTGATATAATAGATGAAGAGGTGAAATCTTTGGTAATTAGCTCTGGACTTGGGACTCTGGCAGGAGACTTGAAACTTGAAATCTAGTATAAACTGGAATTTAAGTGTGATGGTGCTTAGAAGAGAAAAAGAATGAGAGGGAGACTATATCCAGGTTCATTACTAATACATTCTTGTTGAACAGCCTGGATAGATTTTATCATTTGTTTCTTGTCCTTTCTATACTATACTATATTTCTATTAACCAGAGGTTAATAGAAATTTCTATACTATATTTCTATTAACCAGAGGTTGAATATGTCAGAATAAAGCTTACTGCTTTTACTTACTTCAGGTCTCTAGCCCATTCCACCTTAGTTCCACCTAGGACCCCTTCAAGCGCTATATCTACAGTTATCTACGGGAAGAAAAATTCTTGCCATCAAAACTGATTTTATAAGAGGAGATGACATTCAAGAAGAATTAAATCTGCTTTGGTGCTGCCCCCAGAGAACCTTGGGACTTTTCCATCTGTCTTGCAACTAAAACTTTCCTAACATGCTATCTCTGCCCACTCCCTTCAAATGTGAGTTTCTTGTGATAGCAGGAACTTTCTCTTTGTAGTTCCAGGGCTTAAAACAGTGTTTCATATGTAGTAAGTGTTGAATAAATGCTTCACTCATTCCTTCAACCTGGATGATTCTCTGAAATTCTTTGCATCTCAGAAGAAAATAAGGAAGGCCCTTCCTCACACTGAGAGGACCCTGTGGCAAACTAGAGGGAAGATTTGAGCAAGAGTCTTATAAGCAGTGGAAGATAACATTTTTTACTTAGCCCCTAGATGGAGCAGCCTAACCCTGTTTCTACCTATGTGCTAGCATGATGGCATAAAAGCATTCTAAAAATATTTGCACAAACTTTTGCAATTCAATGAGCCAGTAGGATGTGGTAGAAACCCAAAATGATGTCATCATCTTGGAAAGGAATAAGGAGAGTTTCACTCATAAGAGAACAATGAAATAATCAACTTCCCCTAAACCCCAAGAGGAGAATGAGACATAAAAATCCTCATCATCCATTTTTCCCTACTTCTTGTTTTTGATGTTCCAGTCAAACTTGTCTTTTTCATGTTTGTTTCCATCTCTCACTTCTGCCTTGGGCTGGCTATTCCTTATGTCTAAATTACATTACACATCCTCCTCAACTCTACCCTTTAAAATCCTGTTTTCTTCAAACCCTGTTCAAATACAATTTTTTTTAGGTTTTTTTTTTTGCAAGGCAATGGGGTTAAGTGGCTTGCCCAAGGCCACACAGCTAGGTAACTATTAAGTGACTGAAACTGGATTTGAACTCAGGAACTCCTGACTCCATGGAGGGCTGGTGCTCTATCCAGCTCACCACCTACCTGCCCCTCAAATACAATTTTCTACATTAAGCCTTTCTGATTTATGTACCCCTCTTCCCAGTTGCTAGTACCTTTTCCTTGAAAATAACTTTGAATTAAAATAAATATTTAAACATCCATTTATGTATAAACCAACATGCATTTAATCAAACCCTTAATAGTTCCAGGGACTGTGCTAAACCCTAGTGAAACAAAGAAAAAACAAAAACAAAAACCCCAAAATGAGTCATCAGAATCTAACCAGGGAAAGAACTCATATAAATCAAAATATATATGATAAAGAGCAAAAGAAAGTATAAATGTAACCTCCTTGATGGCAGGGAATGCCTTATTTTGTAGTTGTATTTTGAGCATCTATCTCATAGTAGGCACTTATTGACTGATGAATTAGATCTTTCTTATTATTACTTATTTTTGATACATTATGACCACCATACATCTCTGGAAGAGTATCATTGTAAGGTAATACTACAGAGAGAGATAAATTCTTAAACTTTACAAATGAAAACTTTCAAGAATCCAATCACTCACATGGTGTAATGAGATGTCCGAGTAGGACTTCAGAAGAAACTAAGGTTGCAAATAAACCATAAATCCAAAAACTGACTTTCATATGTCCAGATAGTGCTGAGATCCCACATTTAACATGAAGAAGAAAAGCAGAATAAACTTAAGGTCTTTAACATTTATCTAAGGCTACCTCATTTATTTGCTTCCTTGTTTAAATATTGATACTGTAATGAACTTGTTTGTTTATAGACAAATAAATGTGAAAGACTAATAAAAGAAACTTTCACAAGAGAAAAATATCAGTTTGTAAACTTGGGTGACTGGAAGGATGGCAGGTTTATTTGACAGTAATAGGGAAGTTCAGAAGAGAGTAGGGCTGTGTCTTTGTGTGTGTGTGTGTGTGTGTGTGTGTGTGTGTGTGTGTGATGAGTTCTGTTTTAAACATAGTGAGTTTGAGATTAATGATGTGGGCCTGAGTCAGGATAGAAACTAGGACTGGATAAATAGATCTAGGAATCATGTGCATGAGATGATTTATGAGAACACAGAAGCTGATGAGATCACCAAGAGACATTATTTAGAGAAAAGAGAAGAGGACTCAAGACAAAGCCTTGGGTGACACCTACTGTTCATCAGCCTAACATGAAAAAAGATCTAGCCAAGGAAACAGAAAAGGTATGTTAGTTGTAGCAGGGAAACCAAGAGAAGAATAATCACCAAAGCCCAGAAAGGAAAGATTATGTAAAAGGAGAAGGTGGTTTGGTCAATAGAATATCAAATGGTGCAGAGAACTTAAGAAAGATGAGATTTAAGAAGAGATCTTTAATGAATTGTTGCTAACCTTTTCAAGGAGTTTACCAAGGAAAAGAAATTAGACATTAGCTGGAAGGCAAAATAAGATTCTCTTCCTCTTCCCTCTTCCATCCCTTTTGACTCCTTTCCCTTCACTTGCCTCCCCTCTCCTCACTAAGATTTGAGCTTATCTCATGGGTTTAATTATTATCTATGCATATAATTCCCAAATCTACACATCTAACTCTCATATCTCTCCACGATGTAGAGAAAACTAGGCATGGGAGTGATGAGATCAATGGGAGACAAACTCTGTAAATCTTTAGTTCCCACTGTAAAGGGAATGTTCCTTTATTATCTAATTTAGGCCATACCTGAGGGTCTGACCTTCAACCTGATTTGGGTTGCATTCTCTTTTGGTGGGGCAGTCTGGGAGCACAGGTCCTGGAAAACTACCCAAAAGAGATTCCTCCCCAAGAGGCAAAATCTCCAATTAGGGACTTGGATAATGCCCAGGTCACTACCCCCTCTCATGGACTCTGGGAGAGAAAGGGAGAGGCTGCCTCTTTGACCTTCCAGTCTCCTGTGGAACCCTGGCCAGCTGGCCTGGCCAAAATTTAATTAGCAACCCATGGGTTCTTTTCTTAAAACTCTTTCTGTCTTTTCTATCTCTTTCTTAATAATCTGTAACTTCCTTTAATAAATCTCTATTTTTCTTTCCAAAACCTGCATTCCTGAGTCTGAGTTGTGATTCCTCACAGAGTAAAACTGAAACAAACAGAAACAAATCAGTGGCTACATCCGAGACTCTAATCCCATATTACCAACTACCTACAAATTCCATAGATGCCCCAACTCCTTGTATCTAAATCAGAACTAATTGTGCCACCTCCCCCCCCCCCCCCCAACCCATTCTTTCCCCTTATTTCTCTGTTTCTGTCAGGGTCATCATAGTTCTAGTTGGTCAGATTTGCAACCTTGGAATCATCTTTGACTCTTCTCTTTCTCTCACGCCTAACATATTCAAGCAGTTATAAAGTTCTTTTGATTCTACTTCCTATTTTTGCTACTACTACTATTTCTAATTTTTTTCCTATCCATCACTTCTTTCCATTCACATAATGAAAATCCTAGTTTGAGCCTTTATTACTGTTTCTCTGGATTATTACAATAACCTTCTAATCCCTTGTAATCTCTTGCTCCAGGCTCTCCCCCTCCAATCTATCCTCAACATAATTGTTAAATAGATATTCTTAAAACCTAGATCTTGACCATATCATTCCCTTATTTGAGAAGTTTCAGTGCCTTCCTATTGCCTTTAGGATGAAATACAGATGCTTTGCTCTGGTATTGGAAGACCTTCACAGTCATCTTCCATTCATCCTATCTTTCCCGATTGATTGTGGTCACTCCTCATGTTGTACTCTACATTCCCATCAAACTAATCTACATCCTCTGGTCTAATCATGACTTTTCAGATTCCACTATTGTACCTTTGCACTGGTTGACCCCCCCATACATGCCTAAACTCCTCTTTTCACCTCAGCTTTATAGAATTCCTATGGCAAACAAGTGCCTGAAATTCCCAGCCATATTTAGGTACTTCAGAATATACTGTTGTTGATCAAGGCAGGAGGCAGGCAATTGAGGCAACTGAAGAAGAATGATCTGTGATTAAGGTTCAGGTGTGTCCTGGAGATGTTGTTATAAAGGTGTAGACTTCAAAAATCTTGCATGTTGGAAAAGCAAGTTCAGTGTTTGTATTTAGGAGAATACCAGTGTTTGCAGGGCCAAGTTTGGGGTTTGGGGAGTCAAAGCTGTGTACTAAGATTTGGTATGAGGACTGTTGACTAGGGGAAGGATGTAATATACTTGTTATTATTCCCTAAAAGCAATTTAGAGGCATCTTAGCATAGATAAAGAGTTAAACCACAAAGTTGGGTAGACCTGGATTCTAGCCCTGCTCCCTGGGGTCTGTGTCCTTAGAGGAGTTACCTAACCCCTTAATTCTCCAGGCAACTTTCCCTGTGTCTGTAATTTACAATCTGCAGGTGTCAACCCTCATCTGTAGAGGAGTTTTCCTCACTAGGGGTTTATGGAGTTGGGGGTAAGCAGTGTCTATCAATGCAGGCTCTTAAGATCACCCAGAATATGCTTTGTATGACTACACATTTTTATCCCATATCAAATAACTTGCTTTCTCAATGGGGGAGTGAGGTGGGAAGAAGGAAGAGAATTCATAACTCAAAGTTTAAACTTAAAATATAAAAACTTGCTTTTACATGTACCTGGAGAAAATAAAATAAAGTATAAGATCACCCAGAATAAATAGATCATAGCTTTTGTGATAAGTTCTTTGTAGTGTAAGATGCCTCTTTCACAATGTGAACATTTTATTTTTTGAAAGGGACAAAAAAGAAAAAATGGTGGTGGGAGAAAGGGCACAATTGTATGAGAAAATTAACTTGACCAGGGAGGGGTGGATAGAGAGTCCTGGAGTCAAGAGAACCTGAGTTCAAATGTGAACTCAGACACTTAATAATTACCTAGCTAGGGCAAGTCACTTAACCCCCTTGGAAAAGCCAAAATAAATAAATAAAGACCAGGGAGAACCGGATCCCTCAGATAAACAAATGTTCTGTGGACCTTTTTGAAAGCTACTCCAAGTGATGCTGGGGAAAGACAAAGAATGTAATAGAAAGAATTTGGGTGGAGATATAAATTGACTCTTGATATGTAAATTGACTAGAAGTAGAGAATTAAGATTTGAACAGAAACAATTGTAATTTTAAGAGCTGCTGGTGTGGAGACCTCCCCTTTCTTTTCTTTTTTTTTTTTAAAGGCAAACGGGGTTAAGTGGCTTGCCCAAGGCCACACAGCTAGGTAATTATTAAGTGTCTGAGACTGGATTTGAATTCAGGTACTCCTGACTCCAGATCCACTGCCACCTAGTTGCCCTAGACCTCCCCTTTCTTGATTTGCATCCTGATCTTCTTAGGTTTTACCCTCTACCTAATTCCAGGTCCAGTATTGGAAAAGGGAGTTTACTTTTTGCCCTTTGGATGAAGAGGCGAGACATAAAAACCTGTGTTGGACCCTGGTTCAAGGCCACCACAGTCTTCTTTGACCCTGGCCCAGCCAACACTGCTTGACTGTTCTTTTATCTCTCTCTAGCCCTTCCTATGTCTTGTAAGCATTTTTTTTTTAGCTTTTTGCAAGGCAAATGGGGTTAAGTGGCTTGCCCAAGGCCACACAGCTAGGCAATTATTAAGTGTCTGAGGCTGGATTTGAACTCAGGTCCTCCAGACTCCAGGGCCTGGGTGCTCTATACACTGCGCCACCTAGCTGCCCCTCTTGTAAGCTTTTTAATAAATTTTTTGTTTTATTTCCACCCATGCTTTCCTGAGTCTAAATAATGATAGGCAGAATTGAACCCAAGTAGCTAGCAGCTACAAAAGGTTCTATCACAGCGTGGTCAGCTATTTTGAAGGTAGGTTGAGTAAGTAAGTCAGCCTAGAGGGGAAAAAGGTCAGAGAGGACAGAGAAATGAGAAAGGAGAGAAGGAGCAAGTGGGGCAAGGGTAGAGAAAGGGAGAGGAGGAGAAGGAAGAAGAGAGGAAGGAAAAAAGTACATAGATGTCACCTCAATTTAGCTGCCACATTCAAGAACTATACTGCCATTGTATTTGGGTTGTAGACACACCCAAGGCCACACCTTCTATTTTAGGAAAAGACTGATAAGGAGAGGGAGGGGGAAAGAGGAGGATGGAAGAATCTAAAAGAAAAAAATATGAAGGACTTCCCACTACTAGACAATGAATTCTGTTTACTGCAAAATTCAGAACATTTGCTATTTTGGGACAGATCTTTTAGTATTCATTACTTATCTTTTATTATTGGCATTTAATCTTCAAGGACCTACTCAAATACCTTCCTATTAGTTCTTACTTTGCACCTGGCATATTTGGTTGGTTCCCTTTTTTCCTCCTATAATGAGAAGTCTTTCTGTTTATTTTTCTAGTTTCCCACTGGTGGGTAAAGTCTTATCTTTTTGATCCTTGGCATGTATTTTTTCTGGGTCTTCAGTATGGTGGTAAAGTAGGCTTTATACAGAATGGTAGAATTTAAGTGCTTAAGGGCCTTTGTAGATCTAGGCCAGAAGTCTCCATAGTATCATGAATGAGATGGCATGGCACATGAAAGAAATATGAGACCCCCAGCTATCTACACAGACAGCCCACACCATAGCAGACCATAGAGTTGTTTCTCCATTGAAATTTGGTGGTCTCCTGGGTGTAGCAACCCTTTTAAGGATCGAACTGCTCACCTGATGCTAGGAAGGGTCTAGAAAAGGCTATGAGTGATGTCCTGTTTTGGTCATAAATTGGATTTAAGTGAGGTAGAGCTGCAGGAAATCAACTGCCCTCACTCTGCCTTCCAAAGTCATCATGATCCAGCATATAAAGACGTGGGGCAGCTAGGTGACTCAGTGTATAGAGCACTGGCCCTGGAGTCAGGAGGACCTGAATTCAAATGTGACCTCAGACACTTAGTAATTACCTAGCTGTGTGACCTTAGACAAGTCACTTATTCCTTGCAAAAAACAACAACAACAAAAAAAAGGCAGGAGGCAGGTAAACCTATCTAGCTCCTTCCATCTAACTCCTACTTCTCCCTTTCTCCTTGCAGCATTAGTGCATATCCTCTATCTTCCCTGGCCTGGTCTCTGAACACTGTCAGGGTCATCCTAGAGAAAGGACAGATGCTTTTCTCTTAGGAATGGGGGCAACACTTCCAGGACCTCACTTAGCTGGGATGTGTGCTTCACAGACTGGGGACCCTCTGGACTCATCTCACCTCTACTTTAGAGGCAGCTAGGTGTTATAGTGGGTAGACTTCCTCCCCTCTTCCCAGTTTCAGACACTTTGTAGCTGTAGGCAAGTCTTTTAATCTCTCCCCTTGGTTTCCACAAGAGAAAAAATCTTTTTGCCAGCAATATTCCTAAATGTCACAAGATGGAGATGTTGCTCCATGATAGATTACTTTTTAGGGGCTATAAGGTGTGTATAAGGAAGACTAGTACCTTGGTGTAAGGGCTGCTGAGCTCTCTTCAGGGCTGCTTTCCACCTTTGATGTCCACCTGAGCCACCTAATTTTCACCTGTGGCTCCAAGAATTTGTAGGCATGCACAGTGGCCACATCCTGGAAAATAGTTTTAGCAGTCAGACTAAACTAGGTTGAGAGTAACTGAGGGAGTCTCAAATTCATCGGTGAGTAGTAGGGGGTAATTTACCCCTGAGCATGGGAAGTCTTCCACTGGTGGAATGGATGGAAGAGAATAATTAGTTCCAAGGGCCATGAAGCCAGCTGAAGCAACTGCTGTGGAGCTGTTAGAGCTTTTTTAGACATAGAAGATGCCAAGGTCATTCATTGCATCTAAAGCCATCACCAGTTGTTTTGACTCTTTCTTGCTATGTTGGATCATGATGACTGAGAGTGAGGTGGTTAATTTCGTGCAGCTCTACTTCACTTAAATCCAATTTACAAATGCAACAAAAGATATCACTTATAACCTTTCCTCAAAGTCTTGTGGCAACAGAGAAGTGATGAAGCAGTAGGTGCAGATACAATAGGAGCTGTGGTCACAACTCTGCACACAGGTGAACCAGGTCATAGAGTCATTTCTCCACTGAAAGCAGCAGTGAGATTCAGCAGCCCCCTGGTGACTGAGCAGCTCTTGTAAGAATCGCACAACTAGTCTGATGCAAGGAAGGGGCTAGAAAAGGTGCCTTAAAAATTGTCTTCTTACCCAACCCTGCCCTGATTATTATGGCAAGTAGCAGAGACACAAAAAAATCTACAAAAACTTCTTCAAAGAAGATTACACTCACCATTGGTGCGTGGAACGTGTGCACATAGACAACACAAGATCTAACAGACTTGAAAGACAAACAGCGATTGTTACAAGAGTGGGAGCCAGGGTCTCTAAGCTGTTTGACACAATGGAAGCAAGAAGACTCAAGGCAGTCACACTGCCTGATGGAGCAACATTTCCTTCTTCAATATATACAGGGATTTTATGCATACCAATATTTGTAGGTTTATTATTGATTACAATAGTTACTCACCCTAATAGTGGAATGACTATAAAGGAAGGATTTCAGAAAAATTCCTTGAATAAAACAAATTGTAAACTCTGTCCAAATTTAACAGGACTTCCTCTCCCTGAGGCATACAAAAGGCTTCAACATTATGAAATCTCTGGAAAACTCAACACTGGGAATTCCAAGGAGATGTCAGAATATATACAGGGAAAACAAATACAAGGTGGGTCAGATAGAATTCCAGGGAAATTAATAGTTTTGCCCCCCTTACTATACACAGGAATATATGAAAAAGATAGTGAGAAAATAGTACAGGTGACCAATATGTGAACTCTAGCAGCCTTAGTTTCATGGGAAAGAAAAAAAAAGTCACAGAAATTGTGGTTTCTACCAACAAGGCTTGAAAGAAAAATGGTTATTGTAAGAGTTAATGGATGGGTGGACAAGCATAAAGACCCTCACTGTAGATTGTTAAGGAAGTGTATCGAAAACATTACCTACACAGAAAATATAAAAAAACTTTCCATTAAAAGAATTGCTTAATTAATAACTTTAAATGAATTAACAATTATACAATGTAGTAATAAATAAGGTAACAGGCAGCTTGAGGTCATCATGGTCTACTGAATAGGGATAAGAAATCAATTAACTATATGATTATTAATTAAACTTGTAATCACAAGATTAAAACTTGTAACCAGATGAACCAAATGATTAATGATGAAAATTGTACACTTTTGTAACCAAGGAAATGATCTTAGCTTGCTTGAAACATACATGATTCTGAGACTATAAAAATAAATCCAAGCAGCTGACAGTCAACCTGCTCCTGCCTTTACCCCCTTGTTGACTCAACTCATTTCGCTGACTCTATCTGTCCTGTCAGGTTCCAAGGACCCCATGGAGGCTGGACTCCTCCCCCCGCCCCTGCACAAGAGAACTCAGCAGGTATCATATCCTAGTGAAACAAGGTTGGCTAACTTACTGAAGTTGGAGCTGGATACACGTTTTTTTTGAGTGGTCGCAGTGAGGAGTAATGCTGTGAAAGTGGGGTAGGTTTTGCAATCAAAACTAAACTAGTCACAGGACTTAGCAGCAACTACATTGGAAGCTCTTAGGGCTTGGAATACAATATACCAGAAGGCAAAAGAGCTTAGAATTCAGCCAAGAATCAACTACCCAGCAAGGCTGAATGTCCTCTTCCAGGGAAAAAGATGGACTTTCAATGAACCAGGGGAATTTCAAATGTTCTTTTTGGAATGGCCAGAGCTGAACAGAAGGTTTAATCTTCAGATACAGGACTCAGGTGAAACATGGAGATTGGAGGAGAAGGGGAAAATATGAGGGACTTAATGAGGATGAACTGCATGTATTCCTGCATAGAAAAATGACACTGATAATACTCATATAAACCTTCTCAGTCAATAGAGCAGGTAGAGGGAGCTTTTATAGTTGAAGCACAGGAGAAAGCTGAATTCGAAGAGAAAATATGGTGTAGAAATGGAGTTAATAGAAAAAAAAGGGAAATGTAATGGGAGAAAGAAAAAGGAGAGGGGGAATAGGCCAAGATATTTCATATAATAAGACTTTTCTTTATTATAATGAGCTATTGCAATGATATAGAAGGGGGGGAAGGCAAGGGGGGAATGAGGGAAATTTCGCTTTCATCAGAGGTGGCTAGGAGAGGAAACAGAATATATACTCAGTGGGGTATAGGCATTCGGAGTAAGGAGAGGGGGCGACAGGGGGAAGGGGGGGATGTGAGTGATGGAGGAGAGGATGGAGCATGGGGGGAGAGTATTCAGATATAACACATTTTCTTTTTTACTTCTTGCAAGGGGCTGGGATTGGAAGGCCTGTCCAGGACCATAGGGCCAGGTGGATTCTGGGCCTAAGGGGTGGTATGGGAGCTCAGGGCCTCTTGGCCCCAGGACCAGCGATCTGTCTGCTGTGCCATTCAGCGACCCTACAGCAGAGTCAGAGTGAAAGGAGAGAGAAAATATAGTACATGGTAGTGGAGAAATAAGAAAGGAGGGAGTTGCGATAAGCAATGACAATGGTGGAAAAATATGGAAGTAACTTTTGTGATGGACTTACCATAAAGAATGTGATCCACTCATGACAGAGTTGTTGGTGTTGGAACAAAGACTGAAGCATATTTTTTATTATCATTATTTGGGGGAGGGTGCAGGGCAAATGGGGCTGGGTGGCCTGCCTGGGGCCACATAGCAGAGTGATCTTTGGGTGTCTGAGGCCGAATTTGGACCCAGGTGCTCCTGTCTCAAGGGCCAATGCTCTGTCCGTCACCCAGCCACGGCTACTATTATTACTATTTTATTTTATTTTTGGCTCTTTTTTTTCCTTCTTTTTGGTTTTTGCAGGGCAGTGGGGATCAGGTGGCTTGCATGTCACATGGCTGAGTGATTGTTGGGTCTACAGGGCTGGATGTGGGCTCGGGTGCTCGTGGCTCCAGGGCTGGTGCTTCATCCATTGCGCCACCTGGCCATAACTACAATTATTACTATTTTTTTATTTTAATTTTTTTCTCTCCCCTTTACTTTATCGCTCAATCAAGTCTATATTCATGGGGGGAGGGGGTATTTCATTTACTCTTAAACAAGAATATTTTATTAATGTAAAAAAAAACATTTGTACAAAATGAGAATAAAAAATAAAATTTAAAGAGCTTAAAAAAAAAACTAAACTAGTCAACATTCTTGAAAGCCTACCAAAAGGAGTGAACAATAGGCTCATGACAATGAGATTGCCACTTTCAGGAAATCTCCATGCCACCATCATCAATGCTTATGCTCCCACCATAATGAACTGAGGTGAAGTTAAAGAAAAATTTTATGAAGACCTGGAGACCCATATCATCAATGTACCAAAAGAGACAAGTTTATAATTCCGGGTGACTTTAATGCTAGAGTAGTCTCAGATTACCAGAAGTGGCAGGGAATCCAAGGCCACATGGCTAGGTAATTATTAAGTGTCCAAGGCTAGATTTGAACTCAGATACTCCTGACTCCAAGACCAGTGCTCTATCCACTGTGCCACCTAGCTGCCCCCAATGTTGCCCTTCTATTGAAGACTTGTGCATCTCATGACCTTCTCATCTTTTAATCACAAACACTGTCTTCATTTACCTAAACACAATAAAACTTCTTGAATGCACCCTCATAGCAAACATTGGTATTTATTAGACTATGTGACTGTAAGGAGAAGAGACAGATAGGATAGGAGAGTGACAAAGGCAATATGTGGTACAGAGGACTGGACTGATCACAGACTCATCCTTTCTAAGCTAAATATTCATATTCAACCAAAGCAGTGGTCCCAAGGCAAAATGAATACTAGAAGACTTAATGTCAAGAGATTAAGAAGGTCTCTATGAGTGGGCTTAGTTTGTTGCTACTTGGAGGGAAAACTGAGGCAACACACAGCAACAATGGAACAGAAAAAGAGTGGACAGTTTTCAGAAATCTGGTGTATAGCACTGCATTTTCTCATCTGGGTCACAACACTCACAAACACCAAGACTGGTTTGATGAAAATGATGGGGAAATACAGAAGCTACTGAATGAAAAATGAGAACTCCACAGGATTTACCAACAGGATAGTGCATCCATTTCTAAGAAGGCAGCATTTAATTCCATCAAAAGTAAAGTATAAGCAATGCTTAGAGAGATGTAGGACTCTTGGCTCAGTAAGAAGGCAGGTGAAATTCAATTTTATGCAGACAGTAACAAACCAAAATGCTGTTATGATGCTCTGAAGGCTATTAATGGGCCAAAGACATATGGTGCATCTCAGCTGATCAGTGCTGATGGACCCACATTGATTAATGATCCTAGAGAGATGAGCTGAACACTTCCCATAATTTTTAACAGACCATCATCAATCAATGCAGAAGCCAATGACCATAAAGGGAATAGATTGTCTTGTGACAAGGGATATTCTCTTTTGGTCACTGCTGGTAAGATTCTTGCCAGAGTCCTTGTCAATAGGCTGGTCCTTTACCTGGATGTTAGCCACCTCCCTGAGAGCCAGTGTGACTTCAGAAAGGGTAAAGGAACAGTGGAGATGGTGTTTACTGCCTGACAACTCCAGGAAAAATGCTAGGAATGCTAGGAACAGAACAGAGGTCTGTTTGCAGATCTGACCAAGGTGTTTGATACCATCAGTCATAAGGTCAAAATTTGGTTGTCTGGAGAAGTTCATCAGTATTGTACATCAATTTCATGACTGCATGCTTGCCTGGGCTCTGGATAGTGAACAATGCTCTTGTGATTTCTCAGTCACCAATGGAGTAAAATAAGGATGTATTCTTGTTCCCGTATTTTTTTTTTAGTATATTTTAATGTTATCAAACATCTTCATTGAGGATGAGCATGGCCTCAAGGTCAGCTACTGCACTGATGGCAAATTCTTCAACTTGAAAAGGCTACAAACCAAGACCAAAGTGGAGGGAGTATTGGTGCATGATCTTCTGATGGTGGATGATTGTACACTCAATGCAGCCTCTGAAACTAAGATGCATCAAAGTATGGATCAATTCTCTGCTACTTGTACTAATTGTTTGTAGGGATCCCCTGACCAGCAAGATATCCATTCGGCTTAGGAGAGAAAAGAAAATACATTACTCAAGTGGAGGTGTCAATAGGACATCCAACAGAGCCAGTTTATTGGAAACATTAAACAACCCTTATAGAAGAAAACCACAAAATTAACATACAGAATAAAAACAATGATATAACTTTGTTATGGGCAGAAATTAACCTAGCAGGATGTGACTCGGGTCAAGAAGTTAGGGAAACAGGACTTATCAAATAGTGAGACCAAGAATGACACAGTTGTGTTATCAAATCAGAGTTCTGTGGAAGCTTTCAGTTCAAGGGTCAACAGAACTCAGGTTATTTTAGCCAAAATTGGCCTCTTGAGCCTACACTTGCTTGGGTGGCCTCTACAACCAGTGGTCCTGATTTTTTGTCTTGCCATTGGACTTTGATGACTCTGGAAGAGAGAGGGAGGCTCATGATTTTGTGCAACTCTGCCACATTTGAATCTAATTCACTCATAAGTCAAGATATCATTGGTCCTTTTTAGAAAATGAAGGATGGGAGCAGCTAGGTGGAGCAGTGGATAAAGCACTGGCCCTGGAGTCAGGAGTACCTGAGTTCAAATCTGACCTCAGACACTTAATAATTACATAACTGTGTGACCTTGGGCAAGCCACTTAACCCCACTTGCTTTGAAAAAACCTAAAAAAAGAAAGAAAGAAAATGAAGGATGAAAAACAGCTTGGTTTGGGGAAGTATGGGGCAGTGTGACTTTTGTTTCATTCTTTCCTCTGTCATGGGAGGGCCTTCCTTTTCAGCCAAGTATAGCAGTAACAGTATTTGTGAGTTCAATAATTGAAATGACCTCACTCACACTTTTATCCCTCTAGCTTGACCCTCAACTAGCTTGTGATTTGTTCCTAGAAGTAGCTGAATCCTGAATCCATATGTCAAGCTTTTACAATCTACTAAAGTTCTCCCTTTTTTGCACTGTAGTTGATAAACTCAATCCCCCAGATCATTTCCTGGTGACCAAACTTTTTGCCTCCTTACTCTCTCCCTGATAAACTTTGTATAACATAAACATTATTTAGCATTTTTGCTAGCAAATAGAGTTTTATGCTATGGAAATGGGATTTGAATGCTACAACCTAAGAACAAAAGTCAACTCACCTGGATAATTGGAAAAGGAAAAAGTGCCTCTGGTCTGTCCATCTGACCTCTTGGAGCTACAAATCCTTGACACTGCTGCTCTGGCTTCTGCTGAATTACAGCACTGGAATCTGATAGTCTCTTATTTGGCAGTATTTTCTTTTTACCCATATCAACTATTGAATTCCCTTTTCCTGTTTGCTTGATTCTTAATTCTCCTCCTGCTTGAGAGTTAAGTTTAGGCCCTCTACTCAGTTTATTTCTGCCCCAAAGGTAAGCTAGAATGGATTGTTACTATTTATGCTATTTCTTAAAGACATCCTTCCCCTACCTCCTTTTTCCACCACCCCAAATCCATGTACTTGTTTGGGGCAGACTGGAATGACTCTATAGACTCCTCAGGAAGCCATTTTGGTCCCAAGGAGACCAAGTCTAAGAGTAAGGAGATTAGAGAGTCACAGGACAGAGGTCAAAACATGTCCATTTTGAGACTGCTATTCAATAACATACTTGGGAAAGAAAACAAAGGAAGAAAAGGAAGATATGGGTCCACACATAGTCCATGTTCCATATGGGAAGGGAGAGAAAGCACAGTTCATTTCCTGCATACCCACTCCCTGCATCCCCCAAGACCAGACAGATCACCACTTGTATCATTGGAGGGAGTGAGTCAGACGTTATTTCTTCTTTCAATTGAAGAAGTAACCTGCCCCAGGTCCATGTTACAGGGCAGAATCAAAGAATCACCCAAACCTTGCAATATCATGCTAAAATATCAAGTCCTTTAACTGGATTATCACATTGCCTAAATAAAGTAGTCATACATCAACCATGTGGTCCAGTGCTGGGCCAAACAGGTGGTTGATCAGAACCAGGAAGGACAACTCTGAGCAAGTTTCAGAATGCTTTCACATTCGTTTATATATTTATATAAAGATATGTACACCTGAGAATAAGGCGTGAGGGAGAGAGAGAGTATGAGCATTTGAGGGGTGACTGCCCTGTGGTACACCGATCTGGTGAAAAATATTTTGTTCTCTAAAAAATAGTAGATTTTAAATATATCATGAAAAGAATTTTAAAAAATTAGGTATGATTTTGCATGGAAATTAATCTAATCTCATAGTAATATTACTAAATTGCACACCAAAATAGAGCCTGTTCTATAATTTTCTTCAGTCTGTCTCCAGAGATCAATCGTCTCAGTCTTGATGCTTCTTTCACAATCTTTTTTTTTAACTAAGGTTGTCAGGTGTCACTGATAGAAGCCAAGCACTTTAAATAACAGTTACAGCCCCAATCACAACAAAGAAGCATCTGGTTAAATTCTTTTTCTGGCTGCTTCTGAAACATGACAGAAAAAGAGAACAGAAAAAAAGTCTTAAGGTTTTTTTTTTAAACTATCTCCTTGATTTTCATTTTTCATTTCAAGGTCCTGTCTCCTTAACTCCTAAGTCTTCAAAACTACATATCCAGATTTCATTTCATTATTATAACTAAGTGAAACCTTCATGGTTTCAATGAGTCTTCCTTTTTACCAAAGGTACTTCAGCAGGAATTGCAAAGTTTCCACTTTCCCAAGGTCAGGTATTAACAAAGGTTTACAATACTGTACTGATTGGAAGGATACAGGATTATCTCTCTGATAAGGTATGACTGGATCTGAATAATTAGGCAAATAGGACTTGAAATGCTTTGCTGATTACCTAGATACTCTCAGAAAGACTGTGAGCCATTTATCCAGCCAATAGGTAGCAAGCCAGGGGGATAGGACCAGGTTAGTCACAGGATAAAAGGAGCTTGCACATCTCTGTCCTTAGTATTCCTCCTAGAACTGTAACACATGTTAAGGAGGTTGTTACCCTTTTCTCGAGAAGAGCAAATAAATTCCATTTTGTTCTGAAGCTGGGGTCTTCTAACTGTTCTATTTAAGGAAAACCAATGCTGTAGCACAAAATTCTAATCCCACATAGCAGGGGGCTTTTCTGGGATTCCCTGTCTTCTGAGGATAGAGTTTCCTGAGGGGAACCAGGGGCAGGTGCCCATTGAGCCTTTTTCTTGGTAAACTCAAAACTTGCCATGATGAGGTTCCTTCCGTCAGCCAGAAAGGCCAAAAGAGAGGAACAAACTGGAGATCAAAAATGAAATTCTGGAGCTCCAAGTCAACTGAAACAGCCCTTACCCTGCCACTTCAATCAGCAACCAGTCACAGGTGTATAAGACCTGGTGAGCCTCAGGAAGAGACAAGATCTGGTGAATTTCTGGGTGACTGAAATCTCTGGGCGACTGGGGAACTAGAAGAAAGAAGTTGTTTGAATCCCTATGGCAAGATGACTGTGAGTCTCTTGAGAGGAAGAAAGGACGAGAATTGGTGAGCCATAAGGAAGAACCAGTCAAAGTTAGGTGGCAGGAATAAGAATTCCTTTCCTGATGTCCCAGAGGATAGTTCTCTTGAGAATCAACTAGACAATTTGGGTGAAATACAAAGGTATAGGGGGAAAAGATAAGAAAAAGATGGTTAAAGCTTTTTTACTCAATATGGGCAGGAGCACATCGCAGAGGAAATGTTTTCTGACCAAAGTACCAGTTCTCTAGGAACTGGGTCTGCCAGGCACTCAATATTTATGTTAATTCAAAGGAGCCTTGAGATGAGGATGAGAGTTCCTATGCAACCCTTTGGTTGCTCTCAGCAGGGCAGTTCCTAACTAAACAAATAGGGAAGGAATAGGAGAAGGGAGAAAGGCCCCTTCCCATGCTATGGGATCCCCTCCTTCCTCCTTATGCATCCCAAACTGAAGTCCCTCCAGTCCTACAGAAGGAGCAGATGGAAACATGGAATTAATTGATCTCACTGGGTCAGAAGGTCTTCCTCCTACTCCCTTGAGGTGGAATTAAAACTGCTTTTGAGGGATCAAGAGAAATTTCTCCTGGAGGGGAATACTAAATAATACCCCCTTAGAGAAGTTCCCCTGGGGCCAGGGGGAATTGGATATGTTAATGCTCCATTGAATAGTTCTGAGATTAGGGAATTCAAAAGGAACCTGAAGAAACTCAAAGAGGTACAGATAGATCAATTTCTAGATCCTAATTTATACTCTAGTCCACATTAGGGATCTTGTTCACAGGAGAAGAACAGGGACAAATTAGGCAGGCTGCCATGAGGTATTGGGATGACAGCCACCCCAGTGCCCAGGGTAGTCTGAGGGAAGATGTGAAATTTCTCCCACAGGATCCCAATTGGGATCACAATAATGATGCTCACAGGAGACAGATAAGAGATCTCAGAAAAATTGTAGTACAAGGAATAAAGAATGCTTTTCCCCAAAGTCAAAATCTGAACAAGCCTCAGTCTACAACAGGAAGAGAATTGTCTTCTTCCTTTCTGGAAAAACTAAAGGAAGGTATGAGAAAATATTCAGGCATAGAACCCAATGACTCAACTGCCCAGACTTTATTAAAAGTATATTTTGTCACCAATTCATGGCCAGACATGAATAAGAAACTACAAAAGGTAGCCAGGTGGCAAAGCAAGATGAGTTATTAGAAGTAGCACAGAAGATGTTTGTTGCTAGAGGGCAAGAGGCTAAAAGGGAGCATTCCAAACAGACTAAGGCATTGATGCAGACTCTTAAGCAACAAGAATAGCAGAGCCAGGTGATGTTGCAAACTGTACTATCGCTGAATCAGTTTTGGGTAGACAGCAGGAAGGTTCAGGGGAAGAAGTAGAAGATGAGAACAAGGCCAAGCCCCTCACTTTTTTTCAGCGAGAACCAATTTCAGGCAAAGATGGGGCACCAGAATTTCGTTGACCTGCTTTCAATGCAGCCAGGAAGGACATATGAAGAGGGGGTAACCGCAGAGAGCTAAGGAGAAGAAATGTTTCTTTTTTATGGAATTAGAGGAATGGGGGGTGAGGGGTTCATAGAGCAAACCCACCCTGAACCCTTGATAAATATAAGGGTGGGTCCAGAGAAACAGGAAAATATGTTTTAATAGATACCAAAGCAACCAGGATCTCTTTAACTCAGTTACCAAGAAAACATTAAATTAACTATGGAAACCTTTCTAATCTTGGGGGTAAAAGGAAAGAATTTCCTGTCCCTCTGACTGAAGTTACTGAGCTTGAATATCTAAGATCTGTGACCTTAGGGAAAATGTTGGTAGTCCCCAAGGTTGAGGTAAATTTGCTCTGGGACTTCATCACCAAATTATCTATTTGCCCGAATCCTGTAGGCTCCCGCTTGGTTCCTAGAATTTTGATATTGAAAGATGAAGGCGAAATACAGATAGATTCTCAAGTTTGGGCTGGTCTTTGAAATCTAGGAAAATTTGACATCACCCCTATAAAAATTAAATTCAGAGAACCTAAAATTGAAGTCAGGATCAGATAATATTCCATTTCCTGGAGGGAGGAGAGGACTGAAGCCTGTAATCCAGGGACTATTAGAGGAAGGACTATTGGAATCTTCTCTGTCCTCCTATAATACTCCCATTCTTTTGGTCAAGAAGAAAAATTGGATGTTTTGCTGTTTGATAAACCCAAAGAGTCTAGCTATTGGAATAAAAACTGTTGGGAAAATTGAAAGTTAGTATGGCAGAAACTTGGATTAGACCAACATATCACACCCTATACCAAGATAAGATCAAAATGGATACTGGATTTAGATGTAAAAAAATATTATAAGCAAACTAGGAGATCAAAGAATAGCTTACCTGTCAGATCTATGGAAAGAGAAGCAGTTTGTGACCAAGGAAGAAATGAAGAACATCATTAAAAACAAATTAGGGGGCGGCTAGGTAGTGCAGTGGATAGAACGCTGGCCCTGAAGTCAGGAGTACCTGAGTTCAAAACAGGCCTCAGACACTTAATAATTACCTAGCTGTGTGGCCTTGGGCAAGCCACTTAACTCCATTGCCTTGCAAAAAAAAAAACCAAAACCAAAAACCAAACTAGATAATTTTGATTACATTAAATTAAAAAGGGTTTGCACAGATAAAACCACTGTAACCAAGACCAGAAGAAATGTAGTAAATTTACGAAACACTTTTTACAACTTGTATTTCTTTCTTTCTTTTTTTTTAGATTTTTTAAGGCAGTGGGGTTAAGTGGCTTGCCCAAGGCCACACAGCTAGGTAATTATTAAGTGTCTGAGGCTGGATTTGAACTCAGGTTCTCCTGACTCCAGGGTCAGTGCTCTATCTACTGCGCCACCTAGCCACCCCCTACAACGAGTATTTCTGAAAAAGGACCATTTCTAAAATATACAGAGAACTGAGTCAAATTTTCAAAAAAAACAAGCCATTCCCCAATCAACAAATGGTCAAAGGATATGCAAAGGCACTTTACAGATGAGGAAATCAAAGTGATCCATAGTAATATAAAAAATTGCTCGAAATCACTACTTCTTAGAGAAATGCAAATTAAAGCATCACTGAGGTACTACCTCATACCTCTCAGACTGGCCAATATGACCAGAAAGGACAACGATCAATGTTGCAAGGGATGTGGGAAATCTAGGACAGTAATGCATTGTTGATGGAGCTGTGAACTCATCCAACCTTTCTGGAGAACAATTTGGAATTGTGCCCAAAAGGCAACAAAAATGTGTATACCCTTTGATCCAGTTATACCGCTACTGGGTCTATGCCCTGAAGAGATCATGAAAAAGGGTAAAAAAAATCACCTGTACAAAAATATTCATAGCAGCTCTGTTTGTAGTGGCAAAGAATTGGAAATTGAGGGAATGTACATCAATTGGGGAATGGTTTAATAAACTGGTATATGTATGTCATAGAACATTATTGTTCTATTAGAAACCAGGAGGGATGGGAATTCAGGGAAGCTTGGAAGGATTTGCATGAACTGATGCTGAACAGATGAGCAGAACCAGAAGAACACTGTATACCCTAACAGCAACATGGGGGTGATGATCAATCTTAATGGACTTACTCTTCCATTTTGAGGTATCTTCGATGGAGAATATCATCTATATCCAGTGAAAGAATTGTGGAGTTTGAACAAAGACCAAAGACTATTAATTTTTTTTAATTTTTTTGAGGTTTTTTGCAAGGCAAATGGGGTTAAGTGGCTTGCCTAAGGCCACACAGCTAGGTAATTATTAAGTGTCTGAGACCGGATTTGAACCCAGGTACTCCTGACTCCAAGGCCAGTGCTTTATCCACTATGCCACCTAGCCGCCCCAAGGACTATTAATTTAAAAAAAATTATCTTTTTATATAATTTCACTCTCTTATATTTTTCTTCCTTAAGGATATGATTTCTTTCTTATCACATTCATCTTAGATCAATGTATACCACATAAACAATGTAAAGACTAACAGACTGTCTTCTGTGGGGGGTAGGGGTGGGGGAGGGAAGCAAGATTAGGGGAAAAATTGGAAAATTCAAAATAAATAACTTTAAAAAAAAGATTAGACAAGATTTGAGAGAAATAAATAAAATAGTCCTCCACTCACATCATGACCCCTACACTACCATGAGCAAAATATCCATTAACAGTAAATGTTAGTGTGATAGACCTTAATGATGCCTTTTGGGCCTGTCCCTTTAATGCCCAGAGATGAAATTTGTTTTTGAATGGGAAGACCCAGCCATGGGGAGGAAATAGCAGCTAAGATGGTGTGTCCTTCCCCAAGAATATACTGAGCCCCTAATTTATTCAGGCAAGTGTTGGAACAGGTTTTAGAAGTTTACCTCCATCACTAGGGGTTTTGATTATGCATCATGTAGAAGATTTACTGATTGCTGGGGAGAGGGGGAAGGGGGAGGGAGGGAGGAAGGCTAACATTATCCAAGCCCACATTGACCTCTTAAACTTTTTAGGGAGGAAAGGGCTCTGTTTTCAAGAACAGATACAATTTACAGAGAAAGAAACAGGGTTTCTGAAGGAAGGAAAAGATTGCACCCAATCTGAATTTCAGGAATCTTGCAGACAAGGCTCCCCAAAACAAAGAGAAGAGATTAGGAAATTGTTAGGCTTGGTCAGGTACTGCTGGGTATGGATTGATTCTAATGCTATGCTTACTAAGCATCTTTATGGATATCTTTTGACAGAAGCACTTGAACACATTGAGTGGGATGGTGGTGGGAAGAAGAGTTTTTAAAACTCAAAGAAGTTCTTACCTCCCCTCCAGTTTTGGCTCTTCCCTCTTTAGAAAATACATTTCTTGGGAACAGCTAGGTGACACAGTGGATAGAGCCCTGGAGTTAGGAGGACCTGGGTTCAAATGTGACCTCAGACTTGCCTTTGGGCAAATCACTTAACCCCACTGACCTGCAAAAACAAACAAACAAAAAATTTCATTTATTCATGAATGTGGCCAAAGGAGTTCTGGTCTTGGCTCAACTATACAGCATCAGAGACATCCTTTGGCCTACCTCTCAAAGATTTTGGATCCAGTGGCACAAGGATGGCCTATCTGTGTGCAGGCAATTGTTGCCATTGTGATTTTGGTTGAGGAAAGCAGGAAGCTTGATAGTGAGTGTTTTCTATTAGGTAAGAACTATTTTGAATCAGCTGGTGGGAAGGTGGCTCACTGATTCTAGAATTTTGAAATATGAAGCAATATTATTGGAAAGCAATAATTTAATTTTGGTTCATGTACAAAATTAAAACCCTTCTTAATTAACACCTCTGGTAATGGCCCAGACTTAGAAAATGCTTACTATTGCATGGATCTAATTGATTATCAAACAAAGATTAGAGATGACTTACAAGAGTCCCTGATAAACCGTTATGTTATGTAATTTTGCTATCTCTTATATTTTTTTTTTTCCTTAAGGATATGATATCTCTCTCAACACATTCAACTTAGATCACTGTATAGCATGGAAACAAAGTAAAGACTAACAGACTGCCTTCTGTGGGGGGGGTAGAAAGAGGGAAGTAAGATTAGGCAAAAAATTGTAAAATTCAAAAATAAATAAATAACGATTTTAAAAAGAGTCCCTGATACCAGGGTTATCTAACCTATTCATTAATGGATCCCCTTGAATAGAGTAGGAAAGAAATTAAATGGATATGTCATTTTCAATGGAGTTCAGTCCTCTCTAGTAGAGCACGGAGCATTACCTCCTAAATGATCAGCTCAGAACTGTGAGCACTATGCCTTACAACAAGCCCTTAAATTATTGGAAGGAAAAGAGGTAAATATCTACACAGATTCTAAATACACCCTAGGAGTTGTACGTATATTTGAGAAAATTTGGGAAGAATGATAAACAGTAAAGGGCATGGGTTAGCCCTGTTGAAACAAATTTTAGAATATCTGTTGCTTCCAAAGAAAATAGCTGTAATACATGTAAAAGGTCATCTGAAGGGAAACTCATTCTAAGCTAGGGACAACCATCTGGTAGATGAGGAGGCCAAGGAGATGGGAAAATAAAGTCCAAATAAGGAGATTATGATGAACCTAGTCCCTTCAGTTTGAATCTTTCTTGCCCCCATCTTCATCCACAAGGAAGGAAAACAAGCCACAAACATGGGAATCAGTTCAAAAGACTAATTGAAACTATAGCTCACAGTTCTAATTTGATCAATTGTTGGCTATGTGGAGGTCCCCAAGAATTAGCACAATGGCCTTGGGTCCCAGTTCCCCTTAGCCCAGCATGATCCTAAGTAGCAAGTCAGAAGTCTGTGATTGAACAGGATTTTGGGAACCATGGGAAGAACAATAGTGCTCCATAACAGAAAAGGTAAAAGGTAAAATGCAGATACTGCCTAAAGCAACAAGGTAGAGGAAGGAGGAGGGGGAAAGAATACCAATGGGGGAAATTAGCTGGGAGTGGACATATTCTCTGCAGATTAGTTCCATCAAAATTAACTGCACCAAATATTCAGGAAGTTGGAACAGGAACCACATCCAGTGTAGCAATGGGACGTGGCTAGCATGCCATAATAGGGAAATTACAGCAACTAATTATTGGTAAAAGTACATGTATAAGCAATCGGGGGAGATCCAGTCCATAGCTGCAGAGGAGATATCACCATAGCCATATGCATGAAAGAAAATGTAGCTGGGCTGCTAATTAGCCCTCAAGTATAAATGGATTTGATGTAATCAAACATGGTCTAGATACTTTGACACTTTTTGGAGTAGATCTAACAGAAGTGGTCTTATATTAAGGAGTGTAATTGGAAAAGAAAACAACAATGTTGGAAATGCATTTTCAGAATACATCTGTTTCATATCTAGGAGGACTCTTAGAGGACAAAGACATTCAATATTATCCAGCAGTACCAAATAGAATTCTCATCTCCACAGGGAAAGAGCCTGCCTTAAAAGGCCATTACTAGATTTGTGGATTAACTACCTATACCCATTTGCCAACGAATTGGACAGGAATGTGCTGTATATATGACTAATTAGACCTAAATTCTTCCTCCCCAGGAAGGAAGGAGGACATTTGGTTGTGAAAGTATATAAGAACTTGAATAGACTAGGAAGAAACTTGGACACTTCTCTAACTAGCTCTGGGGATGCCAATGGATGGGGAGATGAGTGGCCATCTGAGAGAATAATTCAAACCTATGACTTGGGCACCGTATGGCAGCTAGGGATACAGGACCCCTATTGAACATGTACATATATGCCCAATAGATTGATCAGACTCCAGGCCACGGTGGAAATTATTACTAACCAGGAACCTTGGAATTACTGGTTGACCAGGCTACCCAGACTAGAGAAGCAGTGTTACGACATCGATTACTTGTTAGCAGAGGGAGGTATATGTGGGAAACTGAATCTGTCTATCTGTTGCATGAAGATAGATGATAATGGTGGGGTGGTGAAAAATATCACCAAAAACATTAGAAAATTAACCCATGTCCCTCTGCAAGTTTGGAATTGCCCCTTTGGCACTTCTTGGTGGTCTTTGTTTGAGGGAAGCTTATAGAAATAGGCCCTCTGCTTTCCCCTCATTGTCATTAGCAGAGTCATTCTCCTCCCAGCATTTCTTCCATGTATAATGCAGCTAATCATTAGGACAGGACAAGATTCACTATCCAAAATGGCAAGATTGGAAGGAAGATCTGAAGGGTCTATACAATTAATAGTGCTCAAAAATCATGGCTGGGTTCTAGTGAAGCAAGAGCAAGTAGACCAATAAGATGATTTGATTGCAAAAGTAAATTTGCAAAAAATGGTGTGAGGGGGCTTCAAAATGTAAGAAATAAGAGAGACTGAGTGGGATTATAACTGAGTAAAGCCTCCCTCATGGTTTCAGTGAATCTTCCTTTTTCCCAAAGTCACTCCAGCAGGAAGTTTCCATTTCCCCAAGGTCAATATTTTTTTAGGTTTTTTTTTTTGCAAGGCAAATGGGGTTAAGTGGCTTGCCCAAGGTCACACAGCTAGGTAATTATAAGTGTCTGAGACCAGATTTGAACCCAGGTACTCCTGACTCCAAGGCCAGTGTTTTATCCACTACACCACCTAGCCACCCCTGCCCAAGGTCAATTGTTAACAAAGGTTATACAACACTGTACTGATTGGAAGGATACACGATTATCTTTCTGATGGGGTAAGACTGAATTTAAATAATTATCCAAATAGGACTTAAAATGTTTTGTACCTATTAACTAGATACTCCCATAAATATTGTGAGCTCAGCTATCCAGTTAATAGGTAGCAGGCCAGAGGAATGGGACTGCATTAAGGGACTAGGATAAAGGGGCTTGCATGCCTTGGTACTTGGCACTCCTTGAGCTGTAACAAATGTTAAGAGGGTTGTGCCCCTTTTCTTTTTCTTTTTTTGGAAGTTTTTTTTTAATTTAGTATTTATTCTCATTTTGTACAAATAATTTTTTTTTACATTAGTAAAATATTCTTGTTTAGGAGTAAATGAAATACCCCCTCCTGCCATAAATATAGACTTGATTGAGCACCAAAGTAAAGGGGAGAGAAAAAATTAAAATAAAAAAATATAATAGTAATAATTGTAGGTATGGCCAGGTGGCGCAATGGATGGATCACCAGCCCTAGATCCACCAGCACCTGAGCCCACATCCGGCCCCGTACACCCAACAATTACCCAGCCGTGTGACATGCAAGCCACCCAAACCCCACTGCCCTGCTAAAACCAAAAAAAAAAAGGAAAAAAAGACCCAACATAAAATAAAATAGTAATAATAGTAGGGGTGGCTGGGTGGCTGACAGAGCATTTGCCCTTGAGCCAGGAGCACCCAGGTCCAAATCTGGCCCCCGACAACCAAGGATCACCCTGCTATGCGGCCCCAGGCAGGCCACCCAGCCCCATTTGCCCTGCACCCCCCCAAAAAATAATAATAAAAAATGTGCTTCAATCTTTGTTCCAACATCAACAACTCTGTTGTGGGTGGATCACATTCTTTATGATAAGTCCATCACAAAAGTTACTTCCATATTTTTCCACCATTGCCATTGCTGAGTGCAACTCCCTCCTTTCGTATTTCTCCACTACCAAGTACTTATTTTCTCTCTCCTTTCACTCTGACTCTGCTGTCGGGTAGCTGAGTGGCTCAGCAGACAGATCCCTGGCCCTGGGGCCAAGAGGCCCTGAGCCCCCATACCACCCCTTAGGCCCAGAATCCACCTGGCCCTATGGTCCTGGACAGGCCTTCCAATCCCAGCCCCTTGCAAGAAGTAAAAAAGAAAATGTGTTATATCTGACCACTCTCCCCCCATGGTCCATCCTCTCCTCCATCACTCACATCCCCACCCCTTCCCCTTGTTCCCCTCTCTCCTTCTTACTCCAGATGCCTATACCCCATTGAGTATATATGCTGTTTCCTCTCCTAGCCACCTCTAATGAGAGCTTAGATTCCCTCATTCCCCCTTGCCTTCCCCCCTTCCATATCATTGCAATAGCTCATTGTAATAAAGAAAAATCTTATTATATGAAATATCTTGGCCTATTCCCCCTCTCCTTTTTCTTTCTCCCATTACATTTCCCTTTTTTTCTACTGACTCCATTTTTACACCATATTTTATTTTCAAATTCACCTTTCTCCTGTGCTTCATCTATAAATCTCCTTCTATCTGTTCTGTTAATTGAGAAGGTTCATGTGATTATTATCAGTGTCATTTTTCTATGCAGGAATACATTCAGTTCATCATCATTAAGTCCCTCATATTTTCCCCTTCTCCTCCAATCTCTATGCTTCACCGGAGTCCTGTATCTGAAGATCAAACCTGTTCAGCTCAGGCCATTCCAACAGGAACATTTGAAATTCCCCTAGTTTATTGAAAGTCCATCTTTTTCCCTGGAAGAGGACATTCAGCCTTGCTGGGTAGTTGATTCTTGGCTGCATTCTAAGCTCTTTTGACTTCTGGTATAATATATTCCAAGCCCTACGAGTTTCCAATGTAGTTGCTGCTAAGTCCTGTGTGATCCTGATTGTAGCTCCACGATACCTGAACTGTGTCCTTCTGGCTGCTTGTAATATTTTCTCTTTGACTTGGGAGTTCTGGAACTTGGCTTTAATATTCCTGGGGGTTGGTTTTTTGGGATTTCTTTCTCCGGGGGATCGGTGGATTCTCGCCATTTCTATTTTGCCCTCTGCTTCTAGGATATCAGAGTAATTTTCCTGTAGTAATTCTTTGAAAATGATGTCAAGGCTCTTTTCCTGATCATGACTTTCAGGTATTCCAATAATTTTTTAAATTATCTTTCCTTAGTCTGTTTTCCATATCAGTTGTTTTTTCAATGAGATATTTCACATTTTCTTGTAATTTTTCATTTTTTTGGTTTTGAAGTATTGATTCCTGATTTCTGGCAAATTCATCAATCTCCCTGAATTCTATTCTTTGTCTGAAGGATTTGTTCTCCTCAGAGAGCTTTCTTATCTCTTTTTCCATTTAGCCAATTTTGCTTTTTAAAGCATTCTTCTGCTCAATAACTTTTTGAACTATTTTATCCATTTGACCTAAGCTGGTTTTTAGCATGCTATTTTCTTCAGCATCTTTTTGGATTTCCTTGACTAGGCTGCTGACTTCATTTTCATGTTTTTCCTGCATCTCTCTCATTTCTTTTCCCAGTTTTTCTTCTAACTCCCTCATTTGATTTTCAAAGTCTTTTTTGAGCTCTGTCATAGCCTGATCCCAATTTCTGTTTTTCTTGGAGTCTTTAGATGCAGGAGCTTGTGCTTCCTCATCTTCAGGCTGAGTATTTTGATCCTTCTTGGGCTCATTTGCAAAATATTTCTCAATGGTGTTCCTCTTTTTTCTCTGCTTGCTCATTTTCCCAGCCTGAGCCTTTTTTTGGGGTGCTTCCTGAGCTTTTGGGACACTCCCACAAGGGTCTCAATATGTGAGGCTCTGTCCTCCCTCCTGGTCTGTGAATGACCATATGTGCCCCCCTCTGCCACGGGGCTGAGGTGGGGGGGCCCTGCTGTTCTATTGGGGGGCTTAGACTTCGATTAGGATCTGAATGTGGTCAGAGCCCCAGAGTCCTGTTCCAGGGGCAGGCGACAGAGCTCTGCAGTCTCTCTTTCCACTCCCCTCCCTAGGTTCAATGGGCTCATGCCCTGGGGGCTCCTGCTTACCTGCTCTGCCTGTTTCTGTTCCTGGAACTTGGCTGTGCTGGCCATGCTGCTTGCTGTGTGCCCTGAGGGCTGGGCTCCATGTGCTCTCTCTGGCAGAGGTCTCCCGCTGTTCCCCCAATTTGTTCCTGGTGCTCCCTGGGGTGTAGCTCAGGAGACTCCCCTGCTGCTGTGAGCCACAGCTCCCAGCGCCCTGGGACTGCCTCCGGGATGCTGAAGTTCTTTTGCTCTGGGGGGGCCACCCCTCTGGTGGGCCGCTCCTTTGACCCTGGGGGAGCAGAGCCTTTCTGCTCTTTTCCAGGTTACCTTGAGTAGGAGAACTGCCTCCCTGGGTCCCTCTGTGGGTTCTGTCTCTGGAAAATTTAGTTAGAGTCCTTAGCTTATGAGTTTTATGAGAGAGAGTGCCTAAGACATGATCCTTTCTTGTCGCCATCTTGGCTCCACCGCCCCTTTTCTTGAGAAGAGAGAATAAACCCATTTTGGTTCTCCAGTCTGGGTCTTCTGACTATTGTGTTTAAAGAGAATCAATGCTGTAACACAAATGTCTAATCCCACACACAGCCATCCATCCATACCCATGCTTAAAAAGCTCCAGGAGCTTCTAGTTACCTCTAGATTCAAAGGCTAAGGTTTGACACTTAATGCCCTTTGCAATAGAACCTGTTTCCTTAATGATTTATATTATTCCCTTTTACACACTTACAAACAGTTCTATTTGTTGTTCTTCATATTTGATATCCTATCTCCCCCAACTCAGCCTTTGAATTGACTACCCCTGGGGTATGGAATACCTTCCCTGCAAGGTATCTCTAGCTCCCTTTAAGGCCAAGCTAAAGTGTTTCTTCCTATAAAAAAGCTTTTCCTGGTCTTTCCCAATTGCTTGTTAACCACTCCTCCCCATTACATTGTGACAAGAGAAAAGTGTGTCTTAAATACAAAACCTGACTATTCTCTAATGTTTGGTTAAAGTTCTGTTTCATTATTACTGAATGCTATTCTAAGCCTGCTGCCAGGCACTAACCCCTAACTCTTTCTAAGCACTCTTCTGGGTTGACAATGGCTTCCTCATCCTAACTACATTCATTCTAGTTCCCAGAATGTTATAATTCATTCTAAGAATTTTGGTGGTGATCTTGATGTGAGAAGATTTTGTTTACTACTCCCAATCATAGCTCTTGTACCCCCAACCATTGTGGGTTACCCATTTATACAAAGTCACAGTGGCACCATCAACTCTTTTCTTTTCTTTTTTCTTTTTGGATTTTTTCAAGGCTTTGGGGATTAAGCAAATTCCCCAAGCTCACACAGCTAAGTAATTATTAAGTGTCTGAGACCAGATTTGAACTCAGGTCCTCCTGACTCCAGGGCCAGTTAATCTATCCACCGCACCACCTAGCTGTCTGTACAGCATAACTGCCCCAGCACAATCAACTCTTAAACATTTATTAAATGATAAATCAAAAGAAAGAAAAGAAATCATAGCACTTAATCATAGCACTTATTCATAATCAGAAAAAAATCAGACCATAAATTCACCCATAAACCTGATTCACATTCTTCTACTTCTGTCCACAGTGTGTATGGGGGACAGTGCATATAAACTTATAAAAACCTAGCAATGAGGCACTTGATGCAGTTCACAACTCCAGCTTACATTTCTTAATGTCCTTGGATTCTTCAAGGAACAGTTTGCATTACATATCACTTGTTGTTTGCTCTTCTGTTAAAATGCTCTCCTACTGGACAATACCACTTCCATGATCTCCTTGAGCATGGGAACTGTTTTTTTTTTGGCCTCTTTTTGTATCCTCCAGCAATTAGTACAATGCCTGATATATAATAGGTGCTTAATGAGTATTTATTGACTGACTTCTCTATTATTCTGTGCAAACAGAATCCCTAACCCTGGAATCCACAAAGCTTCCTTTGTCAGTTCCTTTGACTAGGGCAGTCTCAGGGAAAAATAACTTCCTTAAGTTTAGGATCTTCAAATATATTTAGTTCTGATTTCCTTGGCTATCCAAAATCAATTTTCCTTTGTTCTCTCCTGCCTCAAATCAGGACCACTCATGGTTTTTTATTTTTATTTTTAAACAGTGACAAACTTCTCAATGTGGGATTCAATCTTGACCAATCTACAATAAAAAGAAACTGAGGCAGAGTTCCAAGCCAATGGCACTTTATTAAAGGATCCATAACCCCTCTAATAAGTGGACCTCAGATCTTCCTCATGATTGGAGATGCCCTCTCTCCTTAATTTTGATACCCAGATGATACAGAAGAGGCAAAGTAAAATATTTAGTCTCATTGGTTGATGTATCTTGATCTTCCAGTTCACATTTGTGATAAATTAATTGATAGAGGGTATCCAAATATTGGCAGAGCTGGTGGCTTTTCATTGACCACATGTTGGGCAATAGATTTGTAGACAACTCCTGCAATGAGAAGATAGGGTCATTCATTGGACCTACTCATAGATGTTGGGTTAACATTGTTGCCAAGTATCATAGGGTTATTCCCCTAGCCAAGGAATAACAAGGGTAGAGATAAAACCAAAAATAACTAGAGTATTTGAAGTGCTAAACTTTGTACCCCATTGCAAATGTGGCCAGGTCTTGGTCACATGACAACATAAAAGGTTTTGAAATTATTGCAAAAGGAAAATGAGGAACTTTGAAACTTCTCATTTCTATATTTAGCAAAATGCAAACATTTACCTGCTAAGATTATCCTGATTATAAACTTGTCACAAGATCAATTGTAGATTAAGAAATCTAACCTTTGTGCTACTTCTCATTTCTGTAACAGATTGCTTTGCTATTTTTTGCCTTTACAAACCCCATGCTTTCTTCATTCAGGACTGTACGAATTTAGGTTACTCTACTGCCCTGTGCAGATGCACTAAAACTCCACCCTAAATCTCTGCTGGTCTCAGTCTCGTATCTGTTTCGGTACAATATATTTTCCATGCCATGGAGTCACCCTGACTACACTGGTCTTGGTAATTTACTTGTCAGACATTAGTTAAACACATAGATTCATTAGGTTGACCAACTGTATATTAGTAAATAAGTACAACAGTAATAATCACTGCCTCTATGGAATCAAACTCAGTTGAATAATACTATCCAGGGGTTTAAATAAAATCTTGGTCTTCATTAATCATTTCCCACATCAAGTCCTTCTTAAGTTAAATGTTTTCTATGCAGATGAATAAAATCTTAATATCATTCTTAGAAAATTATTCACGTTGCCTTTGATGTCATTTAATCCAAAATCAAATAACAATAGTAAACATTTATGCTCACTCTACTAAGCACTTTAGAATAATTTTATGGCTTCAACAAATCAAATTGCTTACCTTCTCAATGAGGGGGAAGTTATTGTTTACATGTAAATGAGGAAAAATAAAATAAAAATTCAATGCAAAAAAATCAATATGTTAGTTTCTGAATCTGAAAAGCTGGTCTAGGTATTATTCCACTGTTTTAGTAGTTTTAATATCTCCTTTTAATTGTTATGGCCTACAAATCATTTGGGTGCAAAGTGGCAGTCCCTTAAGATTTTTTTTTTAAGGTTTTGGTTTTTTTTTGCAAGGCAAATGGGGTTAAGTAGCTTTCCCAAGGCCACACAGCTAGGTAATTATTAAGTGTCTGAGGTCGGATTTGAACTCAGGTATTCCTGACTCCAGGGCTGGTGCACCACCCAGCTGCCCCCAGCCCCTTAAAATTTTGAGGAAACCAGTGGTTTAAGATAATGTTGATGACAATTTCCCCAAAGGGTAAAGAGAGACAGCAATTTTTAAGCAAATTTGAAGTGGACAGAGAAGAGTATCAATCTTTTCTTTCCATTTCTTTCATGTATTTATCCAAAAGCATAATTAGAATTACAGGTATTATTTTCTGTTTTCATGGTACTAAGCAGCATTAGTAATTAACCTGTGTTATCTTTAATTCTGATTTAAAAAACAAAAACAAATGGTGACCACTGGTATAAGCTGATCTGCTATGTTACAATTTCATGCTTTGTTTTTCTTTAATAATAGAGAGTGGGGGAAATGATGTAAACATTTCTTCCTTCTTTAACATAAAAGGCATTATGATTTATAAATGGAAAGGAGTTTTTCTTAAACTGATTAATAATAAATTGGGATTCTTTCACCTAGATGTTTTAGAAATGTCATGTGGTATTTTTAATGTCAAGTGCTAAAATGCTAGTCCTACTCAAATAAATTAACATTTAGTCTAGGGTACTGTTCTAGACTTCAGGCCTTCTCTTTCCTTTTTGCTACTGCCATTTTGGATATCTGACCAATCTTTCTTTACTATCTGCATTGACTCAATTGAAAAAAGACTTTGAGGGGCCACTAAGTGGCACAGTGGATAAAGCACCAGCCCTGGAGTCAGGAGTACCTGGGTTCAAATCCGATCTCAGACACTTAATAATTACCTAGCTGTGTGGCCTTGGGCAAGCCACTTAACCCCATTTGCCTTGCAAAAACCTTAAAAAAAAAAGACTTTGAAAGAACTGGTTCAAGTGTAGAACTATTGATTTGATCTCATCTCCATCATGCCTATTTCTGGTAGGTCAGGGATCCATGATCAGTTTTCTTATATGTACAATGGGATGTTGATATTTTTCCTGATGGTAAGACAAAGGAGAAAAGTTCCTAGAATTTCATTTCCTAACAGTGGTGGTAAGGGAGTATTGCTTATTAGTGGAAATATTCTGCACCATTTCTAAAGCGGGTGTATGTCTAGCCTGACAGTGTAGTGACATGGCCAAGTGAAGAATCTGATTGCACTGACAAAAGGCTATCCTATTTTTTTTTCTAAACCACCCATCTTATAGAATCAATTGTGTCTTTGTCTGATGACATCACCATTCAATGGCTGCACATGCAGAATTCTGGGAAATATACTCCAGAGAATTTCCAATTTTTTTTTTTTACTTCGGAAATCAGATTTTAAGACCTTTTTGTTTTGGTCAGGCCCTATATATTTGTGCTACTTGCCTTACAAGGTTTCTGCACAGATTAAATGAGGTAAATTAAATGCAGCATGGCACTGAGACACTGTAAACAAGTAGACAGAGGTTCCTGGAGCCTGAAAGGCATGATTGTTGAGAAGGTGCCTGCAAGAAAATTGAAATTTTGTGAGAATCAAAAATAAGAGGAGAGAAAGGAGGAACTCTGGGAGCATGGACATGGAACTGGGAAGGAACAGAGAAAGAACAAGAAAAGATGGAAAGTCAATTAACCTTGTGGGGTATTCAATGAGTCTACAGATGTTGCAGTAACCTGATAGTCCTACAGGGAGAGAAATTCTAGGAAAAGGACTATAGCTGAGTGACATGGGTCAACCTGGAGCTAATAAAGAAAGGGAAAGACTATCCAATACTGAAAATGAGGGCAGGAGACATAGAGAGTGGGGGCAAGAAGAATTGGACACAACTGAATATGATGCAAGAAATTATGGACATAGGACAAGCTTAATGACAGGCATAAAAATCATCTTACACAAGAAATGATGTGTTGGACTTAAAAAGTCACACCTTTTAAGAAAGGATTAATTCATCTTTACATAGTCCATGTACAATGTCTTGGCCCCTCCATGGAGGATTGATCCCTATGGTGTGCATATTGGAGAGTACCTGGAGCTAGGTGCTAAACCACTCCCCTTGTCCAACCCACTATGGAAATGCATTTAAGTGCAGGACCCAAAAGAGAAGCTCTCTTTCCTTCCTTCCCCTTCCAAGAGGGACACATTCTCTTTCTTTCTAAGCTAGAGTCATGTACTCCTGGCCTAGGCCATTATTCCATGTGTCCAAACTCACGAGTCTAAGCCAGCTCTTATGACTGTTTCTCCTTTCTCTTTCCCTTAGGCACCTCCTTTAGTCCTTTCATTATCTACCCTATTCTCAAGCTGCTTATAAACCGCTAGCTGTCTCTTCAGAAAAAAAAGGTTTTAATCTATGAACTTTGCAGGCTTGTATAATAAATTCTGATCTATTTCAATTCTAGGGCTAAATGTGAATTCTTTCACTTTCAACAACACTCAGTCTTAATTGGCGACACAAACTTTTCTGCCAACAGAGAGAAATGTAAAATCATTAAACTGCAGACTTGCGAGGGGGGCAGAGCCTCTCATTTAATAGAGCAGGTAGAAGGAGCTTTTATAGATGAAGCACAGGAGAGAGCTGAGTTTGAAGATATAATGTGGTGTAAAAATGGAGTCAATAGATAAAAGAAAAATGTAATGGGAGAAAGAAAAAGGAGAGGAGGAATAGGCTAAGATATTTCATATAATAAGATTTTTCTTTATTACAATGAGCTATTGCAATGATATGGAAGGGGGAAAGGCAAGGGGGAATGAGGGAATCTTTGGTCTCATCAGAGGTGACTAGGAGAGGAAACAGCATATATACTCAATGGGGTATAGACATCTGTAGTAAGAAGGAGAGAGAAGGGGGACAGGGGGAAGGGGGGGGGAATGTGAGTGATGGAGGAGAGGATGGACCATGGGGGGAGAGTGGTCAGATATAACACATTTTCTTTTTTACTTCTTGCAAGGGGCTGGGATTGGATGGCCTGTCTGGGACCACAGGGCCAGGTGTATGCTGGACCTAAGGGCTGGTATGGGGGCTCAGGGCCTCTTGGCCCCAGGGCCAGGGATCTGTCTGCTGAGCCACTCAGCTACCCGACAGCAGAGTCAGAGTGAAAGGAGAGAGAAAATATAGTACTTGGTAGTAGAGAAATACGAAAGGAGGGAGTTGTGATCAGCAATTGCAATGGTACAAAAATATGGAAGTAACTTTGTGATGGACTTATCATAAAGAATGTGATCCACCTGTGACAGAGTTGGTGGTGTTGGAACAGCCTGAAGCACATTTTTTATTGTTATTATTTTTTTGGGAGGGTTGCAGGGCAAATGGGGCTGGGTGGCCTGCCTGGGGCAGCATAGCTGAGTGATTGTTGGGTGTCTGAGGCTGTATTTGGACCCGGCTGCTCCTGCCTCAAGGGCCAGTGCTCTGTCCACCACCCGGCTGCCCCTACTATTATTATTACTATTTTATTTTATGTCTTTTTTTTTCTTTTTGGTTTTTGCAGGGCAGTGAGGTTGGGGCAGCTTGCATGGTGTCACACAGCTGGGTGATTGTTGGTTGTATGGGGCCGGATTTGGGCTTGGGTGCTCCTGGCTCCAGGGCCAGTGCTCCATCCACTGCGCCACCTGGCCATACCTAAAATTATTACTATTATTTTTTTAGTTTTAATTTTAATTTTTTTCTCTCCCCTTTACTTTATCATTCATGCAGGTCTATATTTTTTGGAGGGAGGGGGTATTATGTTTACTCTTAAACAAGAATATTTTATTAATGTAAAAAATGTTTTGTACAAAATAAGAATAAATAAATAAATATATAGTCTTAAAAAAAGACTGCAGACTTGCAGTAAGTTTGGAGAAAACAGGACAGGTAAATAGCTGAAATTTTTTTTATTTCATATCCGAAGTAATAGGGGACCACAGCAGGATTTTGTGTAAGGAAGAGACATAATCAAATCTCAACCATGGGAAGATTATTTTGGGCAACGTGTAGAGTAGAAAAGGGAGGAGAGAGGTTGGAATTGTGAAGTCTAATAAGGAAAACTTTACAATGTTCCTAGGAAGAAATGCTGAGAGAAGATTAAATTAGGGGCAAAGGAACAAGCATTTCTTAAATGCTCACTTCATACCAGGCTCTATGCTGAACAACTTTGAAAATATTTTTTCATTTGATCCTCACAGCAGCCTTAGTTGAGGAAACATGCAGGGTGGCTAGGTGGCGCAGTGGGGGCAGCTAGGTGGCGCAGTGGATAAAGCACCAGCCCTGGAGTCAGGAGTACCTGGGTTCAAATCCGGTCTCAGACACTTAATAATTACCTAGCTGTGTGGCCTTTGGCAAACCACTTAACCCCATTTGCCTTGCAAAAACCTAAAAAAATAAAAATAAAAAAAATAATTCAAGAGGAAACATGCAGATAGAAGTTAAGTCACTTGCCTAGGTCACAGAGTAAGTATCTGAGACAGAATTTGAACTCAGGTCTTCCTGACTCCAGGACCAGTGAGCTATCCACTGTACTATCCAATTAGCATCTAATTTGACCAATGACTATGAAAATAGAGAGAGTAAACAGAATCAAGAAGCATTGAATTCTAAACCTGAGTTGTACTCTTCCACCAATGTCTTTTGTACCCATCAGAGTGGGTACAAACTTATACCATAATAGATTAGGTCTGACTCAGGCCAGTTCTCTGGTGGTTTAGATCTGATTATGGAATAAAAGTAGATAAATTATAACAATTAAGAAAAGGAGATTTACTTGGAGCTCCTTGTGGCTGTTTTGTATTCAAGGGAACAAGGAATTGATATCAGCAGTTTGAAGTTGTGGTCCCCCTTAGCCCATCAAGTATTAAGAAAAATGTTACTTTTTATGAAAAAAATGAGTTTAACAATTACTGGGAGAAAAACTATCTCAAGTTCCAAGGTAGTTAGACATAAATTCAAAAGATACTTGTGGGCAAGTTAATTCAAATGTTAACTCACAACCCAGCTCTGGACATCTTTGCTCTTATTCAGACTGTCATTGCAAAGTTCATTTTTCAGGCATGGTTTTTGTGTTGGATGGGCAACTTCACTGTTAAACCAGGTTGCTCCATAACTGTGCTGTACTTGGCTCTTCAAAGGGCATGGCATTTCAGCTGAACAGGCTGATCTGACTGCCAGGTGGTACAGTGAATAGAATTCTGGGCCTGGAGTCAAGTCTTCGTGACCCCAATTGGCTCAGTAGGTTTTTTGGTTTTGTTTTTCTTTCTGGATGTGGATAGTATTGTCCCTAACAGGTTTGGTTGGCATAGTTCTCTGAACTGCTGAGAGGAGCTCAAGGTTAATCAACTCACAATGTTATTATTAATCTGTACAATGTTCTCTTGGTTCTGCTCCATTTACTCAGTATCAGTTCTTGCAATTTATTTCATGCTTCTCTAGAGTTAAACCATTCATGGTTTCATATAGAACAGTACTCCATAACATTTATATAACATAACTTGTTCAGTTATTCCCCAATTGATGGGTACCCCCTCAATTTCCATTCTTGTTACTACAAAAAGTGCTGCCATGAATATTTTGGAACAAATAGAACTTTCCCCATTTTTGTTGATTTCTTTTTGATATAGGCCTGGCACTGAAAGCTGGGTCAAAGGTATAGTTCTATATTGCTCTCTAGAATGATTGGATTGGTCCACAACATCAACAATGCATTAATGTCCCAATATTCCCACAACCTCTCAAACATTGTTTTCCCTTTTGTTATCTAAACCAATTGATAGATGTGAGGTAATACCTCATAACTGTTTTAATTTGCATTTCTCTACTGTGAGGGGCAAAGTGCTGCCTTTTCAGAAACATAGTGCTAAATTAGTCTAAGCCATAGGCCTCAGTTTCTATTTCTCAAGAATCAGGTGAGTGTAGGAACCCGGATCTCTAGTTAGAAAAATCAAGTCACCCTAGCCTTATAAGATGTAAACAGACTAACTTTCCTGGGAATGCTCAGGTATGCTCCCCTTCTTTTCCGACTGACCGTCAAGTGTGACCAATTGTTGTAAGGGTCAGCAGAAAAGAGGAGGCGGAATGGGTTGTGGTTTTTGTGGTTTTTTTTTAACCCTGCTTCAGCTTCTGTAATTTGACTTTTCCTGCTCTCTCTCTCTCATAGAGATTTAGGAACTGTCCTGCTTCTTGCAAGAACCAAATTAAATTTTAACTCTTTGCTGCCACTTTGAGAGGACTCTGAGTAGTCATTTTGGGTTAGGGTTTAAATTCCCCACACATCTACTCAGTATTGATTTGAAACATTTTTTCATATGATTATATAAGGTCTTAATTTTGTGGTTTGGAAAATGCCTTGTTCATATGCTTTTACCATTTATCAACTGGGGAATAATTTGTAACCTTATATATTTTATTCAATTCTCTATATATTTTAGAAAATGAGACCTTTATCAGAACCCCTAGCTATGAAAATTGTTTTCCCAAGCTTCCTGTTTTTCTTCTCATCTTGGAAGCCTTGGTTTTATTAGTGTAAATTTTTTTAAACGTAATATAGTCAAAATAATCCATTTTGCAATTTAAATGTATTCTGTTTCTTGTTTGGTCATAAACGTCTCCCCTTTATGTCTAAATACTATACCTATTTTGACCTTATTTTGGTATAGAGTGTGAGATGTGCGTCTATACTTAGTTTTTGCCATACTATTTTTCAGTTTTCCCAACAAATTTTATCAAATCGAGTTCTTATGCTGGAAATTAATGTCTTTGGGTTTGTCAAACAGTAGATTACTGTAGTCATTTACTTCTGTTTCTTTTGAACCTATACTAATCCACTGGTCCCTAATTCTATTTCTTTTTTTTTTCTTTTCTTTTTTTTTTTAGGTTTTTGGAAGGCAAAAGGGGTTAAGTGGCTTGCCCAAGGCCACACAGCTAGGTAATTATTAAGTGTCTGAGACCGGATTTGAGCCCAGGTACTCCTGACTCCAGGGCCGGTGCTTTATCCACTACGCCACCTAGCCGCCCCTCATAATTCTATTTCTTAATCAGTACCAGATAATTTTGATGACTGCCACTTTATACTTTAGTTTTAGATATGGCAGATTAAAAATGATAGGGACATGATCCTAGAAAGATGGGCTAAATACTTCATAGTGTTATTAACAGCATCATCGATCAATGCAGGAGCCATTGACCATTTACCTCAAGTTGAAATCAATCAGTCCCTAACTTTGAAGTTCCAACTGAAGAGGAGGTTTTGAGTGCCATTAGGCTCCTCTCAAGTGGCAGAGCACCTGATTCTGATTCTATTACAGCTGAGATCTACAGGGTAGATGGTCCATTGCTTATCCAAAAACTGACTTAAATTTTCCAGGTTAAATGGCATGAAGAGGTTATCCCCCAAGAATTCAAGGATGCCTCCATTGTCCATCTCTATAAAGGTAAAGGGAATAGATTGTCTTGTGACAGAGGTGTGTTTTTCTTTTGGTCACTGCTGGTAATATTCTTGCCAGAGTCCTTCTCAATAGGTTGGTCCTTCACCTGGAAGTTAGCCACCTCCCTGAGAGCCAGTGTGATTTCTGAAAGGGTTGAGGAACAGTCAACATGATGTTTGCAGCCTGACAACTCCAGGAAAAATGCCAGGAACAGAACAGAGGTCTTTATCCCATATTTGTAGATCTGATTAAGGTCTTTGATACCATCATTTGTGAGGGGTTATGGAAAATTATTCAAAATTTGGTTGCCTGGAGAAGTTCATCAGTATTATGCATCAATTTCATGACAGCATGCATGTCTGGGTTCTGGATAGTGGATGATGCTCTAGTGATTTTCCAGTCAGCAATGGAATGAAACAAAGATATAAAAGCATGCTCCCATGCTTTTAGCATGATGTTTTTCAGTCATGTTATCAAATACCTTCACTGAGAATAAACACAGCATCAAGGCCAGCTATTGCATTGAAGGCAATTTCTTCAACTTGTTTGTAGATGATTGTGTACTCAATGAAGCCTCTGAAACTGAGATGCAACAAAGTATGGATCAATTCTCTGCTGCTTTTGCTATTTGGCATAACAATTAACACCAAGAAAACTCAGGTATTCCATCAGCCAGCACTACATCATCCATATGTGGAACCATAGATTACAGAAAATGGAGAAGTTTTTTGTACTGTGGACAAGTTTACTTATCTTGGCTATGATCTTTCCAGGAAAGTATACATTGACAATGAGATTGACATCTGTATTGCCATAATTAGCTCAGTATTTGGGAGACTCTGAAAGAAAGTATGGGAGAGAAGAGGTATTAGACTAACTTAGCAAACTGAAGGTCTACAGAGCCATTGTACTGACCTCATTGCTTTTTGCCTGTGAAACCTGGGCCATCTACCAGGGGCCATGTCAGGAAACTGAATTGCTTTCATTTAAATTGTCTTAGAAAGATTCTGAAGATCACCTGGCAGGAGAAGATACCAGGGACTGAGGTCCTTTCTTCAGCTCAACTGCCAAGCATTCTAACATTACTACAAAAAAGTGCAAATGCGATAGGTTGATCATATTAGAATGCCAGACATATATTTGCCAAAAAGACTATCACATGGAGAACTCATACAGGGCAAATACTCACAAGAGGGTTAGAAGAAGCAATATTGGTATACTCTGAAGGCCTCTCTTAAGAACTTTGAAACTGATTATACAACATGGAAGGCACTGGCACAGGACTGTTCAACAAGTGAGGGCATGTAGCATTATGAGAAGAGCAGAATTGGAGCAGCTCAAAGGAAACATGATATATGTAAGTGTAGAGTGAGTACCGCAGGTGTTCACATGAGACTACTTGTGCCTGACGTGTGGTAGTGCAAAATGGGTGCAGGATTTAAACTTAAAAGATAATATTATAAGCAAACAGGTAGAACAAGGAATAGTTTACCTGTCAGATCCATGGAAAGGAGAGAAGTTTATGACCAAAGAAGAGAAAGAAAACATCATAAAAAATTGGATAATTTTGATTATATTAAATTAAAAAGCTTTTGAACAAATAAAACCACTGTAACCAAGATCAAAAGAAGTGTAGTAAATTGGGAAACAATTTTTACAACTAGTGTTTCTGACTAAGGACTCATTTCTAAACTATATAGAGAACTAAATCAAATTTATAAAAAAAATCAAGCCATTCCCTATTGACAAATGGTCAAAGGATATGCAGATGAGGAAATCAAAGCTATCTAGAGTCATATGAAAAATTGCTCTAAATCATTACTGATTAGGGAAATGCAAATTAAAGCATCTCTGAAGTACCACCTCACACCTCTCAGATTGGCCTATAATATGACCAAAAAGGACAAGGAAGGGATGTGGGAAATCTGGGATCATATTACACTGTTGGTGGAGCTTTGAACTGATCCAACCTTTCTGGAGAGTAATTTGGAATTATGCCCAAGGGCAATACCACTACTGGGTATATTCCCTGAAGAGATCATGAAAAAGGGTAAAAACATCACTTGGACAAAAATATTCATAGCAGCTCTGTTTGTGGTGGCAAAGAATTAGAAGTAGAGGGGATGTCCATCAATTGGGGTATGGCTAATAAACAAATTCTATTTTCTATATTCTATTAGAAATCAGGAGGGGTCCTCAGGTACCTGTGCCTACCGGCCGCGGGAGTCCTCCCTGCAGCCACTGGGTGGCGCTCCCCAGAGTCATACCAGGTGTCCTCAGCTGCGGCAGTCCCCACTGCCTGAGGACCAGCATGTTCTACACCATCAAGAGGGGTCTCAAGACCGGGGTGCTCCCCACCTGGAGTGAATGCCAAGCACAAGTGAACTGATTTCCTGCTGTTTGGTTCAAGAAGTTTAGGATGAGGATGAGGCTTGGCCCTTCGTCCAAAATACTTCAAGCCCTGAACCTACAATAGAGTAGAGAAAGAAATGTGACACAGAGGACCCCAAAGTGAAACCAAACAAGAGACCCTGTGAATCATCAGATGAAGACAGGCCTTGCAAAAAAAATTACAAAATGAGATTAAGACTTAGAACCTTTACTTAGCAAAGATATATTTTCCTATATGGGGGATACAACTGTGCTTTACACAGAGGGCTGCTGCTCCAGTAATGGGAAGAGGAAAACACGAGCAGGCATTGGTCTTTATTGGGAACCAGGCCATCCCTTAAATGTAGGTGAAAGACTTCCTGGGAGACAGACAAACCAAAAAGCAGAAATACATGCTGCCTGTAAAGCAATTGAACAAGCCAAGAATCAAAACATCAACAAACTGGTTCTTTGCACAGATAGCATGTTTACTATAATTGGTATAACGAATTGGGTTAAAGACTGGAAGAAAAATGGCTGGAAAACAGGCACAGGAAAAGATGTGATTAACAAAGAAGACTTCATTAAACTTGATAAACCTACTCAAGGCATAGACATTTTAAAAGGATGTATGTTCCTAGTCATTCAGGGTTTCCAGGCAGTGAAGAAGCTGACAGATTAGCAAGAGAAGGAGCTAAAAAATTTCAAGAATAAACTTAGCATACTTTTAAAAATCTAATTGAAGAGCAAACCAAGTGCTTTTTAGTCATTATTTGTTTGAAAATTTGCCTCCAAAACATGAACAATTAAAAGTGGATTTAGGAACATTCTTGTTTGAACAGAAAGACAGTAGTTTTCTGTTGAAATATGGTTAAGAATATTAAATTATCCTTCACTTTACCCCCAAATATCTATTTATCTTTGGGAATCTTGTGAAATTTAGCATAAAGTATATTTAACTGACTATTACCTAAAGTTCTCAAATTTTTTCATTAAAGCTTAATTCTGATATTGAGGAGTTAGTTTAGAAACTCAGTAAGTAAAATAATGATGATAATTGTCTTCTGATTAACCCCATTCTCAGGGCTTTAGAAGATTAAAATGATTATTTCCATATAGGAAAGTAGCCTTAGGAGTAATATTTTTAAAAGCTAAATTAACTTCTTAGGTCTCTTTCCTTTTCTTTTGGTCTTTGCAAGACAGTGGAATTATGTGACTTGCCCAAGGTCACACAGCTAGGTAATTATTAAGTGTCAGAGGCTGGATTTGAACTCAGGTCAGGTTCTCCTGACTCCGGGGGCCATTGCTCTATCCACTGTGCCATCTAGCTGCCCCTCTTTTTTTTTTAAATGGTTGCTTTACAACTAAAATAGAATTGAACACGATACTGGAAATGATCCATAATTTCAACAGTATGAAATCAGTACTCCCTTCAAAAAGATTGCAAGCTCTACTTGCCTTGAATTCTTTGTTAGGATTTACTCTTTTTTTTTTAATTAAAAAAATGTCATATTTATTATACTGTAAAACACCAAGATGATTATCCCTCAAGCTCCTGTCTCTTGATAAAAGAACAGCTGAAATTTTAAATTAAAAGTCCACAAGAAATTAAATTTCTCTTTTATTCATAGATTCTTCTGGGTTCCTGTAGCACCGCCCCACCTTCTTTCATGGCATTCTGTAGTCGCTGTATTGAGGATGATTCCCAAGGTGTGAGACAGAAGGCCATGAAGTTGATTCCTGCCTGCAGGCATCTCTGGGCCAGAACCCTTCCAATATTCTCACAGGCATTAACACTTGGAGTTCTATAGAGGTGCTTCTTAATAGCCCATTCTTGGGTGGATGCTGAAACCACAACATCTCCATTATGATATTCAACAAATGCTTCTATGTAGCGCTGAGTCCGATGAACTCTCAACCTGTGCCAATAGGCCCAGGGCGGCCACACGGCTCCTTCTTGGCCAGGTCCAGGCTCCCCAAGTTGTGGGGGTTCCGGTTGGTGAATTCCAGCGCAATTGCCTCGTTTTCCTTCGTGTCCCCCTCGGGCGCCTGGGTCGGGTCGGAGCTGGTGGTGAGGGGTGCCTACCGTGAAGCTGCAGGGCTGGGCTTCCTGCACAGAGCCAACAGGCCCCGGGCCCCTGCCCGCAGTGCCATCTGGCCAACCACCCCTGCAGAAGTGGCTCCAGCGATTGGCTCTGCACAGGTGCCTGGGCGCGGCCTTCTTGGTTCAGGACAGAGCTGCTGGAAACTCTTGTTTTAACAGAAAAATTCATCAGTATGTGGCCAGCCTCTTGATGGTAAGTTTCCCTGAATTTAACTTGGCTGGTCTATGGATGACTTATCTGCACATAGAGTTCATGACTAAATGCAAAACCTTTCTACCTTGGTAGGGCCTATCAGATTACAGACAGTAGAATTACTTTCAGCAGCATAGGACAACTTATGACATTGTTCAGGTATTGTAGAATCTAGTGGAAGATATAATCATATAGTATAAATGAAGAAATACATTTGCACAAATAAAACTTTCTTTGTTCATGTGAAAAAAAAAGAAATCAGGAAAGATGGGATTTCAGAGAAGCTTGGAAAAACTTGCATGAATTGACACTGAGTGAAATGTGCATGTGTGGGATAAAACTACACTAAACAATATTGAGAGAGAGACTCATCTGAGCAAAAAAAAGGGGGAAATGTTTATTTGGCTTTTTCTCAAGAAAAAGGGCAAAGCTCCAAGTCTCACAAATTAGTGAAGATCAAGGACCTGTAACCAAGATTCAAACCAAGCAATATTATATGACCTAGTGCGATTTTCCCCCTCCCTAACCCTCTCTCCTTCAACCCTATTGGTTAGGTCTTCAGAGTTACAATGTATACCTGAAAAAACTACAAAGAGAATAGAATATTCTCATAAAATATTACCTCACCATCCAGATGGTGAGAATACCAAAAAGGACTTTAATGACTTTCTATGTCTATCTAAATGAAATAATGTCTGTGTATGCAAGATCTTTCTTGAAATAGTCAATTATCCTCCTAGTTAGTAAAAATAGTCTTATCATAAAGCAGGTGACTCATAAGTTCTTTTTGGAATGCAAGGTCTTTCTAGTAGTCTACTGTCTTTCTAGTTAGTAAAAAATAGTCTTATCACAACTTACATTCAAACAGAACTAGAAGAACATTGTACATCTTAACAGCAACATGGGGAGTGATGATCAATCTTAATTAACTTGCTCATTCCATCATTCCATCAGGCACAATTTTCAGGGCATCTGTGACAGAGAATACCATCTGTATCCAGAGAAATAACTGTGGAGTTTAATTGAAGACCAAGGACAGATTGATGGCATAGTGGATAGAGCACTGGCCCTGAGTCAAGAGGACTGGGAATCAAATATGGCTTCAGACACTTGCCTAGCTTTGTGACTTTGGGCAAGTCACTTAACCCTATTGCCTTAAATAAATAAAATCTAAAAAAGAAAAAAAAAAGAACAAAGAACAAAGACTCAATTTTTTTAAAAAAAAGTTGTCTTGGGGCAGCTAGGTGGCGTAGTGGATAAAGCCCCAGCCCTGGAGTCAGGAGTACCTGGGTTCAAATCCGGCCTTAGACACTTAATAATTACCTAGCTGTGTGGCCTTGGGCAAGCCACTTAACCCCATTTGCCTTGCAAAAAAAAAAAAACCCCTAAAAAAAAAAGAGATCATTGGTAACTTTAGGGAGAACATTTTCAGTTGAATGATGAGTTTGGGACTCAGATATAGATTTAGAAGTATAGATATAAGTGAGAGGAGAGGAAGGGATGCAAGATCATATACAGTTTTTTCCCCTAAGAATCTGTCTATGGAAGGAAGGGGACATATAAAATTATAACCTATAATGATCATGATGCAGCAGTCCCACTGGAGGAAACCACAGGATACCAGAATCATAGAAAACCTAATTCTTGGATTCTTAGATTATGTAAAGGGATTGTTTTGTTGTTTTTAAGAGACCCTTTTAGAAGAAATAGGAGTTGCTGAGGAATAGTCACTCATGACCATTTCTTGACAGCAATTGGTTAAGAAAGTGAAGAAGCAGTGATAATTTTTCTGTGAGGAGCTGGTTATCTATCTGTGTGATATTGATCAAATAACTGAAACTCTGGGCCTGTTTCTTCACTTGTAAAGTGAAAGAGTTGGTTGGGGTTCCAGAGATTTTAATGTCTCTGGAAACAGTAGGAAGAAGGGGAGATAAGATGATCAATAGTACCGGGAGCCATCCTGAGAGATGGCCATGAATCCCTTTGCTTAAAATGCAATAAGGGATCTCTATACTGGCTAGCAGGAACAAGATGAAAGAAAACAGGGATTAGCTGATAATTTCCTCACTTCATTAATTCATAAACAGGAAGTATAATGTGAATTTACTTTGCAGTTATTACTTCCTTAGTGATACCTATGCAACATTTTATATATGACATGAATGGGTGGGATAATGACAATTAATAATAATTCTATTACTGGTCTATTTTCCTGTGAGTTACCTTGCAATTCTGTCTTAATGAAGTATTTTTCTATTTGGATTATAGTTCCCACATAGAAGATTCAATGACTAGGGATGGGATCTAGGGAATAAGGAATGGAAGAATAGAAAAAAAGCACTTATTATGTGCCATGTTAAACACTGGCTCAAGTGTTTTACAACCCTGGGAGATAGATACTCTTATTATCTTGATTTTAAGTTGTGGAAAGTAAGTGCCCTAAAACTTGATTTGAATTCAGGTCTTCTCAACTCCAGGCCTAGTGCTTTATCCATTGCCATGTCACCTGAGGATAGGAAGAGGACTGGAATCATGATTTATATAACTTACTATCCCAAATACTCCTAGAATTCACCTGGAGATAATGAGAGTTTCCATGGAGGGTGGGGTGTTAAGGAGAAGAGAGGGTGAGTGATGATTGTTTTCTACTCCAGACATTGAATTGGCAAGTAAATCTGTGGTACACAATGCTGAAAGAACACTATTTGGGAAGTCAGGAGTTCTGGGTAAAAAAAAAAAATCTCAACTCTGCCACTATTTCACTCATTTCAGGCAGGTCATTTCATTTCTTTAAGTTGGATTTGTAAAATGAAAGAGTTGAATTAGATGACTTCATAATTACTTCATTCTAGCTCTAACATTCTAATTCCATTTAAAAAAATAAGTCATTGGGGCTTTTCTCCTGCTCCTTCTCAGATAAACACATCTGGAAATATTAGCATTAGTATTAATTTATCTCAGAAGGTACATTTATCATGAGACAAGTCAATTGAACTTTTTGAACCACAGATTTTTTTCATGGGTTTGTGTAATAGACTTCTTAGGATCCATTGCAGACCAATCATCTTGGATTCTATGAACAACTTTCAGGCTAATATGACTGTCACCATCCACAAACACCATGTAAATCTCTGAGGGAATTCAGAAATAGCCTTTCTTAAATAAATAAATGACCTTTGACCTTCCCCAAGCACCCCATCCATAACTTCCCCCAATTCATTCCCCTTACAAGCTACTGATGTGACCTGAAGTACCCTTTTTCCTCTTCTCACTTCCCCAACTGTCACTGAGTCAGGATCCAAGGGAAAGTCTCATCTGAGGAAACTCAGAAAATGAAACCCCCTAACCATAATTTCTTTTTTTTAAGGTTTTTTTTTTGCACAACAATGGGGTTAAGTGACTTGCCCAAGGCCACACAGCTAGGCAATTATTAAGTGTCTGAGGCAAGATTTGAACTCAGGTACTCCTGACTCCAGGGCCGGTGCTCTATCCACTGCACCACTTAGCGACCCCCCCTAACCATAATTTCACTAGCTCTGCATAACCCCTTTGATTCTTCATCAGAAACTAATAATATTTATTAAGGTCAAGCATTATGTTGTACAACCATAGGTGCAAAAACAAAAATGAAATTTTACTAGAACAAGACACAACACTTCACAAATAAAAAACTGCAAAGTATACTACAGTCATTTTTATGGGGCAGACACTGAAAATATAAAAGTAAAAAGGTTGAAAGTAGATAGTGTCTAATTCTGATACTCTTTAATGTAGATCTAATATTTCTGTTCAAAAACCGTTCTATCAGCTGCTAATTGACCTCTATAAGTTCTCAGTCTCTCTCTCTCTCTCTCTCTCTCTCTCTCTCTCTCTCTCTCTCTCCCCCCCCCCCCCCATTATAAATCTGAGGACAGGGTCTGTCTGTGTAAAGCAGCCAGTTTCCACTCTAATTATATCTCCATAGCTATGTAAACAGTTAGAGTGAAAGACTATCCTGAGAAGGCAGCATACTGCTCTGGTTAGCTAGATAAGAGACTGAATAAATTCTTATACTTATGACATTTTAGAAAGGGAGAAATTCCAATGTTTTCTATGTCTATATCATATCTAATAACATAAAGTATCAAATCACAAGAGGAGACAGTTGTCCTGTTGCTAATTGGATCTTTGTCAGTTCTGACATAGAACAGACCTTGTGCATGGGTTAGAGAATCATAAAGTAATCAATGACACCTTTATGCACAAATGTGTGTAACTTGATTGGTTGACCACCAAAATTTTGTAGTTTTTTGTTAGAATTCTCTAAATATTGATTATGCATTTAATTCTGAGTTGGTATCTGGAAAAATGCTATCCACCCATGGGTTATTAGTAAGATCCTAGAGAATAAAACTTCATTTGTAAAACTAACTATTATTATTTCATTTTTAGCCAAAGAAAATTATACTTCTCTGCTGTGACTTAGATAAAATGGTAATTTGAAGAAGGACAGATCCTGGGTCTGAAGTGAGATGGGCTCCTTGGGAGAGAAGAGGTCTGTAACTTTTAAAATCTCAGCTCTTTTCTGAATCAGTGTTTTAAGTTAACTGAGAGTGATTTTGTCTGAAGGTGAGTTTGTTACTTTACAATTCAAGTTGCTCTAACTTTTATTTCTTTGAAATGAAATTCTCTAGGATCTAACTTGTGGTTTTTTGGGGGGTGTTTTACTTTTGTTGGTGAGGATTGTCTAGTTTTTAAATGGAATTTTTGGGCGCTCGGGGTTTATGCTTAGATCTAAGTGTGATATTTCTTCGGTAAGGTGCCCTATGGGGAAACTAGGTGGCGTAGTGGATAAAGCACCGGCCCTGGAGTCAGGAGTACCTGGGCTCAAATCCAGGCTCAGACACTTAATAATTACCTAGCTGTGTGGCCTTGGGCAAACCACTTAACCCTGTTTGGCTTACAAAAAACCTAAAAAAAAATAATATAATAAAAAGGTGTCTCAGTAGTTAAATCTCTGATGCTTTTGTTTGATAAAGCGTAAAGGAATTTTGTCTGGTATCTTTGTCATATGTCCAGTGTCTATTATATGTTATTTGTTTTAGTGTCTTATTGTTCCTTTGTGGTGCATGGTTTTTGTGTATATTTATTGCTGACTGAGTGTTGTAATCATAGGATAATCTAAATCTAAGGTCAGAGATTCAGTAGAGAGAACTCCTGCTTTTTATATGACTAAACATTATGATTCCAATGATCACATATTTTGTCAGCTTTGGCATAAACTGATGAATGATAGTCTTCAGTTGAGTTGACCTAGGTAGCGATCATTTGAGAAAACTTTGTGGTACAGGCAGAGTGAAACTCTCAGCTATCTCTGTCTGGTCAGGCTTGCCATTGTGTTTCTGTGCTCTTATTGGCCAACTTTCCTTTTACTGATTCTCCAATCTCACTTTTCAAATTGTATCTTTAAGTATTGCTTTCAGAATAAAGAATAGTAGCTGGAAATCTTATTCTGATATTGAAAGGCAGCTAGGTGGTACAGTGGATAAAGCACTGGCCTTGGATTCAGGAGGATGGGAATTCAAATCTAGCCTCAAACACTTAATATGTGACCTTGGACAAGTCACTTAACCCTGATTGCTTCTCATCCAGGATCATCTCCAGTCTTCCTGATTCATATCTGACCTCTTCATCCAGATGGCTTTGGAGGAGAAAGTGAGACTGATGACTTAGCACCTTAACGGCCTCACTGAAATCAAATTCATGTGCTTGTCATGGTATCAGTTAGAAACAGCAGAAAAGGGTTTTTTTTTTTGGTTTATTTTTGTAGGAAAAAAGAAAGGAATCTCTCTCTCTCTCTCTCTCTCTCTCTCTCTCTCTCTCTCTCTCTCTATCATCTATCTATCTCAGGAGTTTAGGACCTATAAATCCAGAGTTGGTTTGATTTAATCCAAAATTTAGTTCTGAAGGGAAAAGTAGCAAGACTGCATAAATTAAGAAATATATTAAAGCTATCTGATCACCTTTTAAATTAGATAACCTCCGGCCTCAGACACTTAATAATTACCTACCCGTGTGGCCTTGGGCAAGCCACTTAACCCCCATTGCCTTGCAAAAATAAATAAATAAATAAAATAAATTAGATAACCATATGTGGATTGATTTTCTGTGCATTACTAAATATACCTATTGTATTAACTTGAAAGGTTTTTTAAATTAAAATTACATAATTTGATTCCTGTATAGAAAAATGACACTGATAATACTCATATGAACCTTCTCAACAGAGCAGGTAGAAGGAGATTTTATAGATGAAGCACAGGAAAAAGCTGAATTTGAAGATAAGATATGGTGTAAAAATGGAGTCAATCAAAAAAGGGGAAATGTAATGGGAGAAAGAAAAAGGAGAGGGGGGAATAGGCCAAGATATTTCATATAATAAGATTTTTCTTTATTACAATGAGCTATTGCAATGATATGGAGGGGGGGGAATGAGGGAATCTTCCCTCTCATCAGAGGTGGCTAGGAAAGGAAACAGCATATATACTCAATGGGGTATAAGCATCTAGAGTAGGAAAGGGGGGGACAGGGGGAAGGGGTGGGGATGTGAATGAAGGAGGAGAGGATGGACCATGGGGAGAGAGTGGTCAGATATAATGCATTTTCTTTTTTACTTCTTGCAAGGGACTGGGATTGGATGGCCTGTCCAGGACCATAGGGCCAGGTGGATGCTGGGCCTAAGGGGTGGTATGGGGGTTCAGGGCCTCTTGGCCCCAGGGCCAGGAAATCTGTCTGCTGCACCACTCAGCTACCCTACAGCAGAGTCAGTGGAAGAAGAGAGAAAATATAGTACATGATAGTGGAGAAATACGAAAGGAGGGAGTTGTGATCAGCAATGGCAATGGGAAAAATATGGAAGTAACTTTTGTGATGGACTCATCATAAAGAATGTGATCCACCCGCAACAGAGTTGGTGGTGTTGGAACACAGACTGAAGCACATTTTTTATTATTATTATTATTATTATTATTTTGGGGGGGGTGCCCGGCAAATGGGGCTGGGTGGCCTGCCTGGGGCTGCCTAGCAGGGTGATCATTGGGTGTCTGAGACTGGATTTGAACCCGGGTGCTCCTGGCTCAAGGGCCAGTGCTCTGTCTGCCACCCAGCTGCCCCTACTATTATTAGTATTTCATTTTATTTTAGGTCTTTTTTCCCCCTTTTTTTTTTTGGTTTATGCAGGGCAGTGGGGTTGGGGGTGGCTTGCATGTCACATGGCTGGGTGATTGTTGGGTGTATGGGGCCGGATATGGGCTTGGGTGCTCCTGGCTCCAGGGCTGGTGCTCCGTCCACTGCACCACCTAGCCATACCTAAAATTATTACTATTTTTTTAAATTTAAATTTTTTTCTCTCCCCTTTATTGCTCAAGCGAGTCTATATTTTTGGGGGAGGGGGTATTTTGTTTACTCTTAAACAAGAATATTTTATTAACATATAAAAAACATTGTACAAAATGAGAATAAATAAATATTTTTTTAAATTACATAATTTGGATTATGATACTGTGATATTCTTGAATGTTTTAATATTAAGAAATAGTGGTCAATAATTCATAATTGGGAGTTTAAAATTGTACAGAATGAATGAAGGAAAACTGAATCTCTTATGTATTATTGTTGCTTATTGTGACCACAGTTTTTGACATTTAATTTATGAATTTCATAAGATTGTTAAGTACACAGAAAATATTGTAATCATTAAAAAAGGATCTTTAGAACCATCAGGTCATGTATCTTTATCCAATTTGGTAAGGCAATCTGATGGGCATTTAACAATTTTAGTCACCTGATTTTGGTAATCTTAATTAACTTAATTGCTAATGAATGGGTTAATCATGTGATGAAAACATTAAAGCCAATGTTTGAAAGGAATTTGACTAAAGGTTGTTTGTTTATAAGAAAACTTGTATTTGGGGTGGCTAGGTGGCGCAGTGGATAAAGCACAGGCCCTGGAGTCAGGAGTACCTGGTTTCAAATATGGTCTCAGACACTTAATAATTATGTAGCTGTGTGGCCTTGGGCACGCCACTTAACCCCATTTGCCTTGCAAAAACCTAAAAAAAACCCAAAACTTGTATTTGAGTAAATCTTAGTAAAATTTTGTCATTTGTAATAAGAGTAAAATAGTTGGGTTTATTCTCCCTTCTTTAAACCAACAGATCCTTTTGTAAATACCCTTGAGTTCAAAGAAGGTGGTATTTAGAAGTTTTGTGGTAATTGGGTTTATTCCGTGTGACAAACTTTGTGGGATTAATTTATAATGCCTAAAAATAAGTTTTTTATTCTAATTTAAGTTTGATAAATTCCAGTTTCAAGATTTTTTTCTGGGGCAGCTCTGTTCAAATCTGACCTCAGACACCTATTACTTAGTTGTGTGATCTTGGAAAATTCACTTAACCCCCCAAACCAAAAAAAAAAAATCAAAAAAGACTTATTTTTACTTTAAGAGAGATGTCCATCACTTCTCAAGTTCATAATTAATGTATTGTCCTTTTAATATCAATATTTTTTTTTAAAAAGAACTCAGAGGGCTGTGTCGTGCGCGTGAGCCCCGTAGGGCCGGGGGTGGGGGTGGGGCAGCAGCTGCCGCAGGGGCGGAGGCGGAGGCCCCTCTGTGCCTGTGTCGGGCGGAGCTGGTGAGAGAAGAGCGATGCCCTCTCCCACCCCTCCCCTCGGCCGCACCCGCTGCCCACCCAGAGAGCTCCGAGTCGGGCGGGAAGAAGCACGCACCATGGCGCTGAAATGCATCCATGAGGAGCTTAGCGATTAGGCCCGTGACCCTCCGGCACAGTGTTCTGCAGGTCCAGGTGGGGATGATATGTTTCATTGGCAAGCCACAATTATGGGACCTATTGTTCTCCCTTTTTCGCCAGAAAAGATTGTATAGTATTGACATTCTGGGATGGCAGAAAAAAATTATTTAACTTTTTATTCTTTTTGACAATTCATTTCCCTACAGACTACCCCTTCAAACCACCTAAGGTTGCATTTACAACAAGAATTTATCATCCAAACATTAACAGTAATGGCAGCATTTGTCTCGATATTCTAAGGTCACAGTGGTCTCCTGATTTAACTATTTCTAAAGTTCTTTTATCCATTTGTTCAATGCTATGTGATCCAAACCCAGATGACCCCTTAGTGCCAGAGATTGCACGGATCTATAAAACAGACAGAGACAAGTACAACAGAATATCTCTAGAATGGACTCAGAAGTATGCCATGTGATGCTACCTTAAAGTCAGAATAACCTTCATTATAGCTGGAATAAACTTTACTGTTCTTTTTTTTGATTTTCTTATCGGCTGCTCCCCTATCAGACCTCATCTTTTTTAATTTTATTATTTTGTTTACTTCCCTCCATTCATGCACATGCTCCTCTGAGAAGACTTAAGTTCTTCCAACTTTGGACAATAACTACTTTTAGAAACTGTAAAGTAGTTACAAGAGAACAATTGCCCAAGATTCAGAATTTTTTAAAAAAATGGAGCATGTGTATTTTGTGGCCAATGTCTTCGCTCTAACTTGGTTATGAGACTAAAACTATTCCTCACTGGTCTAACAGATGCTTGAAGATACCATCTGAGGGGGAGGGAGATGGATGCTCAATTGTCATATCAAAGGAAGCAGCATCCATCTTGTTTAAGCCTTCCATTGTTAGAGATTTGAGGTTTCATGATATACTTTATGCTCATAACTGATATGGTTGGAGAATTGGTACTGAATTTATAGCATCAGCAGAACAGAAAACATGATGTATTTTATGCATGTCAATAAACCTGTTCTTGTTCTACAGTGAATGGAAATTGGAAGTCAAACAAACACCCCTTGTATTCCAAAAGAGGGTCTTGAACTTTTTTGTAATTTTCATTTAAATTTTGTTAGGAGGCTTGGAGCTGTTAGTTAATCTATCTTCCAATACACTGTTTAATATAGCACTGAATAAATGATGCAAGTTGGGAATGGATGAGTGATGAACTAATAGCTCTGCTAGTAATTGATTTATTTTTCTTCAATAAAGTTGTATAAATCAAAAAAACTCAGAAAAAACTTGTGTAAAAGTTTTATGTATTTTATATAAGGTCTCCTACCTTTTCAAATCTGTAAGCTAATTTGCTGCAAAATGTGATGATATTTCTTTTTAACTATCATAGAAAGTTTCTATTTTTTTAAGGTTGCTATTTGTGAAACAATTAGTTATTAGGTAATATTAAGAGTTTTTTAAAGTTTGCACATAGAAAAGTTCTTTCTGTTTTGATCTAAATTTGTTGCCATTCTATGACATAAGAGATACAATAGTGTTTTGAAATTATCATGTATAAGATTAAGTTCCTGAGAAATCTCATTTTCTTTTTAAGATTGATATTAAGTGTATTTGGGCAGAAGTGAATAAACTTATGAAATTAATAAATATTCTACTACCCTGATGAATAAGATAATGACATCTGTGATCCTACCCTATTAAATGATCAAATGAGGAACATTTTAAAGAGCTTCCTTTCATGCCCCTTTGATTCAAAAAGGGGAAGTGGTATAAGATTTGGTATGATTTTTGGTATAATTTTGTAGCAGTAGTTTTTTATTTTAAAATATGGAAGTAGTAATTCTATTATAATCAAACATTATTATAGATAATATTCTCAACATTATATGTATATATATTTATATATATACATTTTTTCCATTTATGCGATAATACTTAGATATTTTCATTGTGTGTTGTTTGCTACATCTTAAATTCAGAATATCTGTTTGTTATATATGCAAATGTTTAAGCATATTAAGTGAAAAAATATTTTTTATAAAAATTTGTTTTTATATGTTACATGTTCCAAACCTTTTGTTGTAAAATCACCAATATAGACAATGTTTTGTGATTTTTCCTGTAATTTTCATTGTTTACACTATATGATCATAATCAATATTATATGATATTTTTCTGATCTTTAATTCTATGAAGTTTAGAGATGACTCTGATTATAGGAAGCTGCTAAAAAAAAAGATTTCACAGGACTGAAATTTCTATCTTAAGTCTGATATTCAGGTATCAAAGAAAATGCTGTTGGGTCATAGTCTATAGAAACCATAAAACCTTGCCAAGTGGGGTTTGTTGAAATTTGCAGGTGAAAAGTTTATTAGGATATGAGTTGAAAAGGGAGGCTTTTTAGTATGGTCTGAGGTTGGACCCTTTCTAACTCAGTTTCCCAAGAATGTATCATTTGGGAAAATGTCTCTCACCTGCAGACCTAAAGTCTGGCTTAAGGCATTTGGCTACCTACATGATCTCTGCCTGGAATAGACATCTAAATTCAAAAGAGATTGTCCTTTCTTTTATTCCCTGATCTTTATGGTAAATTGCTATGATCATGTAAGATTATCAAACATCAACATCAGGATATAAAATTCTAATTGCCATTCAGGTCAGTGTATTGTTTTTTCATAATTTTATTATCGAACATAGTATCTCTTTTACATTCAAATACCATAGCTTGTTCAGTCATTTTCCAATTGATGGGCATCTCACATTTCAAATTCTATGCCACTACAAAATAGCTGATATAAATGTTTTTGTTCATGTGGGTCTTTTCCCTTTTTTTATGATCTCTTTGAGATATAGACCTAAGTATTGGAATTGTTGGATCAAAGAGTATGCACAGTTTTATTGCCCTTTGAGCATGGATCCAAATTGCTTTCAAATGATTGAATCAGTTCACAACTCTACCAACAGTACATTAGTATCCCAGTTTTTCCACATACTCTCCAACATTGATCATTTTCCTTTTTTGCCATTTTAACCGATTTGATAGGTATGAGATGGAACCTCATAATTGTTTAAATTTGCATTTCTCTAATCAATAATGATTTAGAGCATTTTTTCATATGACTATAGACAGCATTAATTTCTTCAACTGAAAACTGTCTGTGCATATCATTTGATCATTTATCAATTGGAGAATGACTTGTTTTCTTATAAATTTGATTTAGTTCTCTATATATTTAAATTTTTTTTTTTGCAAGGCAAACAGGGTTAAGTGGCTTGCCCAAGGCCACACAGCTAGGTAATTAGTAGGTGGCTGAGACCAGATTTGAACCCAGGTACTCCTGACTCCAGGGCCAGTGCTTTATCCACTGCGCCACCTAGCCACCCCCCAGTTCTCTATATATTTTAGAAATAAGTCTTTTATCAGAAACATTAGCTGTAAAAATTGTTTTCCATCTTTCTGCATTCCTTCTAATCTTGATTGCTTAGTTTTATTTATTTAATTTTTTATTATTTATTTAAAAAGTGCAAAACCTTTTTAATTTGATGTAGTAATTCTATAGTTTTGTAATTTATAATGTTCTCTAGCTCTCCTTTGGTTATAAACTTATCACTGTTCCATAGATCTGATAGATTATTCTTTGTTCTCCTAACTGACTTATGACATCACCCTTAAAGTCTAAATCCTGTACCCATTTCGAACTTATCTTGGTATAGGGTCTCTACTCTCTATGTAAGAGGAACTTTGGTTTCACATTTTCTTTCCCTTCCAACCCTGTTCAGTCAAAAAGGTGACAGGTTACTAGCATGAAACATATAACTGAGGAGGTTTCAGTGTAGTTGCTTATTGTTCCTCTGTGAATATATAGCCGTTCAGTAGTAGGCAGAATCCTACAAACTGCAGATGTATGCAGTAGTCAATCCAGGAAGTTTCCAAGCTGGTTCCAAAGCATATCAGAAAGATGTAACATATGTATATAATGTGGACTTTAAGGAAGGTTTAAAATCCCCCATACAGTACAGTTATCCCTTCCATACTGTGGGTGTTAAATGCCCCACAATCAGGAAAATCTGCACAAAATTTGTACCAGAGAAGTATGTATTATTATGGTATTAAAAGATAAATATGATGATAGTATACAATACTGTACTTCTATTATATGCATATTTGAGTTTCTGAACTTTTTCTGTGTTGTCTGCAGCTTCCAGAAAGCTCTCCCAAAATTCCCATTTAATTTCTTATACAACTGATGCTGAGCGAGATGAGTAGAACCAGAAAAACATTGTACACCCTAACAGCAACATGGGGGTGAAGATCAACCTTGATGGACTTGCTCGTCCCCTCAGTTCAACAACCAGGGACAATTTTGGGCTATCTGCAATGGAGAATACCATCTGTATCCAGAGAAAGAATTGTGGACTTTGAACAAAGACCAAAGACTATATTACCTTCAATTTAGGAAAAAAAACCCATTATCTTATTATGTAATTTTGCTATCTCTTATACTTTATTTTTCTTCCTTAAAGGATATTATTTCTCTCTCATCACATTCAACTGAGATCAATGCATGCCATGGAAACAATGTAAATGTCTTCTTAGTGGGGTGGGGGGAGCAAGAATGGGGGAAAAATTGTAAAATTCGGAATAAATAAAATTGTTCTAATTTCTTATGCCATGCATATGAATAAATATTGAAAAACTTTTATAATATGTAATTGGAAAGATAAAACTAAAGTAAAAAAAAGAAAAAAAATTTCTTATGTCTATGCAGCTCCTTTCAGCATTTCAGAAAAGTAGGACAAACTGGGAGACTTAATATGGACAATACCATCCATAGCCAGATTAAAAATCAACCCCAAAAAACCACAGACTCTTAATGAACACTATGTTCATTTTAAAAAAATTTCTCTTATGTTTTTCCTTCCTATCCATGGTTTTCTTTGTTTCCCCTTAGTCCTATTTCCTCATACATTTTTACAAAATGATTAATATGTAAACATGTTAAACATAAATGTACATGTACAAGTACAATGTTCACTAAGCTTCGCCCTTCTGGAAAGGGAGGATGGAAGAAAATTGTGTAACTTATAAATATGCAAGTGGATAAATGTTGAAAAACTTTCATAAAATGTAATTGGAAAAGTAAATAAAATATCAATCAAAAGAAAATTTCTTATGCCTACCCTCAATATAGAGAAACCAGAAAATGCAGAGCTCTCACATGACAGGAAAATGAGTCAGTTTGATTGAGGAGAGATAGTCACAAAATGAGCATAATGACCATAGGACAGTTCACTGAAACTTCTGATGGACACAGGGCAGTGTGCTGGCATCTTTTCTTCAATAAAGTCTGGTGAGTTTTTATAGGGTCTCTGTCTGAATTTAGCAGGAAAAGGGAGTAAGGAACTTGGGACACAGAGATTGGTTCATTTATGCTAATGGGAGAGAACACTTTTAGGGAACTGGGGTCTAATTGATATCCAACTTTCAGCACATAGAAAGGAAACTTTGGATCAGTTACTGGTGATCTTACTCTGACAGACTGATTCTGGGCTTTTGAGCTTTCTCCAGGCTTCTTCATTTAACAAAGAAGACTAGAGTCTGGGAGACTAGAAAGGTCATTACAATGCCCTGCATCCTTGCATGCTAAATGAAAACTGGAAATATGACCTGTCAGATCTTGTCAAGGAAGCCCATAGCTGGTGTAAAACACAAACGTCTACTTTCACAAGGAGCCAGATTAATAAGATGGCTATAAATCCACCCAGGAATAATTGTTTTTTGCCAGCCTCCCACTCCCACTATCATTTGCTTGGGTAGAGTCAGGAGAATAAGTGGATGACTTTCCCTATTTATAGAACCTTGATCTCTGTGATGTTAGCAATGTTGAGTTAAAGCCTACATCTTAGGAAGGAGACAGAATACTTGTCAGCTAACTTTTCCTATGGTGTTGATCCAGAAGCTGTGAGAGACACACTCCCTTTGACCTTCATAGGGATACATGAGGATAGAGACCCAGTGGAAATTACAAATTTAGCAGGGGAGGCATAGTAGCAACAATAGGGAAGTGGGAGTATTACTGGGATCATCTCTTGTGTTGGCAGAGGCTCTGTAGTCCAGACCATGGAATCCTTGGTTAACATAGCTGTCCAGCTCCTGGATGGTTGTAAGGGGCCAGAGTGCTGGAGCTATTAGTGAAGTGTCTCATGGCAGCTTCCACAGTAGGATGGGGTTGGGATGAGGGGAAGTGTTGTCAGCAAAATGCTCTGATTAACCACCAATAGCTAAAAAAAAATAATAATAATTCTCTCACCTTCCATGGTTTTTGTTCAGTTTCATTGGCAGAAATGAAAAACTTGCCATGACATCATCCTTCCCCCACAGTCTGAGGGGGTCATCAATATTCTGCAACTGGTGCAGTTGGGAAATACAGTAGTACCTAATAAAGTTCAAGAAAAGTCTATCCCCAGTGCTAGGAGACAGAGAAAATAACAGCTAAGTATAGCTGAAGTAAGGAGGGGTCAAATGTTTGGAGATGGAATTGGAAATTTATCAAAAGTCTGATGAAATGCCATCTACCAAGCAAATGGAATACTGGCAACATGGGTGCACGTTTAATTTTATGAGCACTCAGACAGACTGACTGAGTCCTAGTGCAATCAATACTTTCGGGGAGGCTAGGTGGCGCAGTGGATAAAGCACTGGCCCTGGAGTCAGGAGTACCTCGGTTAAATCCGGTCTCAAACACTTAATAATTACCTAGCTGTGTGGCCTTGGGGAAGCCACTTAACCCCCTTTGCCTTGCAAAAACCTTTAAAAAAAAAAAGAAGGAATGAAGCAATCAGTACTCTCCAACTCAGGCTCCTATAAGTTCCTAAGAATTTTAGAGCCAAGACCAGTAACCTGAGAAGGATGGGTTAACTTTGGGTGTGAATAGAAAGAAAAGTTTTATAAGCCTGGGGGAATGTGTGGATGAACACAATTTGCAAGTCTTTAGCAAGGCTTCTAGAAAAACTTCAAAGCTCCAAATCAATTCTTATCTCTTAGAAGGGACTAGACTGTCAATTCCTGGAGTCTAGGAAAAGTGTGGACTGTCTTTTTCTCAGGATTTTGGGAGATTGATAATCCAGACATTTACTATAAACTCATTTGCTGAGCTGAGCCTGGCTTGCCATTTGACAGATAGAGATGCCCATGATAGAGTGGAAGGAGATATCAAGTAAACAGAGTTCTTGGCCTCTAAGTAAAAGCTGACTAATCTGTTTGAGATTCTCAACATTGGAAGTACACTTTCTTCAGCTTCTCCAGAAGAGGAGAGGAGGGATAGAGAAGGGACTAATTACTGTACAGAAATGGCCTGGGGTCCAGGCATAAGTAGCCCTTCCTTCAGACTCGGCTTCCACCAGATCAGAAAATTGAGGTTGCTATGTTTGCTTTCTCAATTTTTTTTCTCTCATCCAAGGACAATGGAGATGGAACTCTGCAAAGTGCAGAAGCTTCTACCTGACACCAATCATATTGTCTCTGTGAAGGCCAGGCAGACAGTTGGAATTTGCATTGGAGCACAGTGTGGAACACAGCAGCCAGGGAGAGCTTTTTATACCAGAAGCTGCCCATAGGAGGAAAGCAGGGCTTCAATCACCATTTAATAAGTTGGTAGTATTCCAGCAGCAGGTTGGCATCATTAAAGGTTTTCCACAAGCCAGAACCACAACATCCATATGTGGAACTATTGGTTACATCAAATGGAGAAATTTTGAATGCTGTGGATAAAACTTATCTTGGTGTAGTACACTTTCTGGGGATGTCTACAATATAATGATATTAATTTATACATTGCAAGAGCTGCCTCAGCATTAAGGGAGACTTGGAAGATTAGTGTGGGAGAGTGATTAGGCATGAAACTGAAGGTCTACAGACATGTAGTATTGGCTTCATTCTTGTATGTCTGTAGAAGCTGGACAGTTTACCAGCCCCATGCCAGAAAATTGAACTGCTTCCATTTGAATTATCTTAGAAAGATTCTAAAATTCACCAGGCAAGATAAACTACCTAATAATGAAATCCTCTTTCAAGTTGAAGTGCCAAGCATCTCAATTGGACTGCCAAGAGCTCAACTCTCCATGTTCTGGCCTCATTGTTTGAATACCAAACTGATCATACCTAAAGAACTCTTTTTTTCCCCCAGGTTTTTGCAAGGCAAATGGGGTTTAGTGGCTTGCCCAAGGCCACACAGCTAGGTAATTATTAAGTGCCTGAGACCAGATTTGAACCCAGGTACTCCTGACTCCAGGGCTCTATCCACTGTACTACCTAGCCGCCCCACCTAAAGAAAATTTGAAAACTGCTCATGCAGTGAGTCAAAGCAGTACAAGAACACTCTCAAAGTCTCTATGAATAAGCCTTAAAAAGACTATTCTGAATCTAATTCAGGAGTGTGTGTGTGTGTGTGTGTGTGTGTGTGTGTGTGTGTGTGTTCTGGAAGGAATTATGTGCCAATAACTATGCTAAGTATTTTACAAAAATATCTCGGATGATTCTTACAACAATCCTGGGAAGCATGTATTATTTTTATTCCTATTTTATAGGTGAGTAAAGAGATGCAGTGATTTGTTCAGGAACTTGTTTAGTCTATTTGATTAGTTATGTCTGATGTCATTTGTGGTTTTCTTGCCAAGAACAATGGAGTGGTTTGCTATTTCCTTCTCCAGACACAGGTAGTACCTGAAGCCAGATTTGAACTAATGTCCTTTTGACTCCAGGATCAGGACCTAATCCACTATGTCATCTAGCTACTTCCTTGGTTCTTTCCAGAGAAGAATGAGGATTATCTTTTACCTATTCTTCTTGTCCTTTCTGAAATGTTTGTATATTATTTTCATGCAATCCAATTATAAGAAAAAGCAAGTTCTTTTATTCCTTTGTATACTAGTGTATTCCTTTATTCCTCCTTTGTATACTAGTATATTCCTTTTACCTTCCTTTTCCTTTTCTTTCTTCAGATCCTCAGAAAAGAATCAATTTATTCCACAAATCATCTATTATACCTATGCAATTTCTTCTATATATTTTGCATTAGCATGCTAGGATTATATCATCATATAGCTTCATCCACTTCCTGAAATGAAAGGGTGCACTAACTACCTTGAGTTCTTTCACCAGCAAAGAACTTGTTCTCAGCTACAGTGAAAGGAGGAAAGACAAGAGCCTCTTTTCCTAGGAACAAAAGACCACTTTATTGAGTATCCTTAACCTCTATATATCTTACCAATGCCCTTGGACAGCACAAACATAGCTTGTGAGATAATCAGTGGGAGCCAACCATGCAAAAAAGATCATAAAGTTGTTTGCCCAAATTCGTGTCATACTTCCTTATCTATACAGTTTTGGTATAATCCCGTTACCTCAGGATGGCAAACACAAAAGTAGGAGAATGAAGATGTCCAGAGATACCCAGCCAGCAGTATTGCAAAACAACAGAGGAGCAAGAGGGTCTTGGAGACCTTTGTCCTTGTTATCTCACAGCTGTAGTCCTCAAGGATCACTAACATTTCCCCTTCTTTTGTTTTGCCAAATACATGAATTCATATGATCAAAGTTGGAACATATAACAGAAATGGCGAATCGAGCAAGAAATGACAAGTTAATAAAAGCCATAATAGTGGCTCCAATAGTTGCTCTGATTGTGTACAGAGCATACTGTCCCCAAGAAGGAAAGGATAAATGACTAAAATAATCAATAATTTTTTGAGCAGGCTTATTAGGCAAAAGATCATTTTTAGAAGCATCATTAATTTGTTGAGCTAAGTCATATAAATCTTCAATTTGCATAGAAATATTACCATTATCTATAACCCCATTGAGGTGATTCTTAATCCTGTCCCATGAATGATGTAACTCATTATATTGTAATTTTGTCAAACAAACAGAGGAATATAGATAATCACGTGCTAAACTAGTCTTATATTCTATCATATCTACTTTATCCCCAACATTTTCGATAGTATCTCTTAGTGCTTTGATAGCCTTATAAAATTCCTCATCTATAATTCCCTGTTCTTTAAACCCCAAAGAGACATTCTTAGCTAATTCTTCCAAAAATTGAGCCTGTACTATTTCATTTCTTACAGTACTTACAGACATTGCTAAGGAAACTGATGAAGCAATAAGAGATATTAATACAGATATTCCCAAGACAACATACGAAATACACCTTTTTTTTTTTTTTTTTTTTTTTTTTTAGTTTTTGCAAGGTAAATGGGGTTAAGTGGCTTGCCCAAGGCCACACAGCTAAGTAATTATTAAGGGTCTGAGACCGGATTTGAACCCAGGTACTCCTGACTCCAAGGCCAGTGCTCTATCCACTGCGCCACCTAGCTGCCCCTGCCCCAAAATACACCTTTTCTTTCTGATGGCTGTAGGAGAGTGAGATATTCTTTCTTCTATTTCTGAAAATACTTGATCATCGCTATTTTGATACCAACCCTGGGCTTTTACAGGTATCATAACATATCTTGGTCTAGTAACTATGAATATTGTTCCTTTGACTTTTCTACCTATACATTCTGATACAGTACAATTCATGCATGATACATTGTAATAATTGTCAATCATGGTTATGTTCACTTGAGATCCAGACATAAATTCATAGTTATCCCCCAAACAAGCCCTTCCCATCAGTACATCTGTTGAGGTAGTCCTGTTGGATGTATCCCTCTGTATGATCTTATTCCGTCCCATAACCATGGCTATTTTCTATCCTTACCCCAAAGTCTTTCCTGCCTTATTCAGGTATAATGGAGCAGGGAATCCATGATAAAGTGTTCCATTAGGAAGTGAGTCATTGTGCCATGAAACATAGTCCTTGAAGCAAGTAGCTTGCTGTGTACTACATTTAATCATGTGTGTATATAACTCTGGATGCAAGCATTTAGATCCCGTAGTACAAGGAAAATAGAATCTTTGTCCAGTGACAATACAAAATGTCCCATTGATCCCAAAAGTATCAACTTGTATCCTATAACTCATAAGGTTTGGTATTATCTGTGTAAATGGGATAATGTCATTGGGAATTTCTGTTAAGTGCTAAGTCACAGGAACTACTGGAACATACCTATCATTATTCTTGGAAAAGCAAAGAGGGGATTTCTCTGAAAGTCCTGTAAAATTGAATTTAACAGGGGGGTTTATATAATTGCCAGAAGTATTCCGTTCAAATTGTGCTGAATTATTTGAGACAAGTTACCAAATATGATAATTGGAGGAGTTTTTTCTCCTTCCTCTATAATCCGGACCCATGGTGGTTGTGGATAAAAGGCCCATCTTTTTTTTTTTTTTTTCATTTCTTAAACAAGGAATGCATTTATTGCTTCTATTTCCACATCACTATTTCACATTATTTCCAGGTCCTTCTCCCAGGCCCAAGGGTTGATGGGAAGACTCTCCCAGGAAAGCCCCCTGTCCCAGGCTAACCTGGCCCAGTCCAGCAAGGCCACTGTGCAGTGTTCAAGAAGGAAGGCAGCTGATCCAGTCTGAAAAGGGGGTTTTGTCAGGTTGGGATGAGGATGGTGGAGGGACCCAGGAAAGTCAATCCCTGGACTGGGATGGGGCTCAGAGAGAGAGGGCTGGAGTTGCTAACTTCCCCCTTTAGAAATAAAAATAGCTTCTTTTGTTTTGAGTCTTTCTTTTTGAATTAATTTAAAATCAGACTGTGGTCCCTTACTGTGTTAAGGTTTCAGATGGAAGGAGAGGTTGGAGCTCACTTGGAAAGGAGAGGAGAAACGAAGCTTCCACTCTTGCCCCTCCTCCCCTAAAAAGAATGTTCTTTTTCAACATCTTTTGTAGGAGGTGAGGAAACCACAAGCCAACCTCATAAGCAGGAAGAGGGAAGCTCATCTCCGACAGGAAACCCTGCTGTGACCCTATCTTCCTCCTCTTCACCCAGTCTTCACTCAAGGGCTCAGGCCCAACCCAAAAGGGGTTGGGGAAGAGATGGAGAGACAATGAGAATTGGTCCAGGGCAAGGCTATGGATGGGAGGGGATGGGAAGATTCTTACTTCACAATCCCCCAACCCCATAGACACCCTTTTGAGAAGCCCTCAGCTGAAGAGAGAAGGATAGAGGGGTGAAGAAGACTCCTTCCCCATCTACCCTGACTTTCAGGCCTGAGAAACTTGACTCTCTGAGATCAGTAAGTATCCTCCATTTTCCTGATTTCTTTTTAATAGCAAAGATTGGAGAATTCCATGGGCTGGTACTTTCCTCAGTATGCCCATTCTCAAGCTGTTCTTTAATAATTTGTTCTAGAGCCTGTATTTTTTCCTAAACTAAGGGGCCACTGATCTATCCAAACAGGCTCATCTGACTTCCATTTTATCTTAGGGGGCATCAATTATTCTTTTTGTTCCTTTTCTACAGTGACCCCTATGAAAAATCCATGGAGACTGTGAGTCCCACTTGTGTGAGCAAGTCCCTTCCCCATAAAATCATGGGAAGTCTTTGTACCACATAAGGTCTAATTTTACCTTGTTTATTTTCAAGTTCCCAATCTAAATAATATTTTGATATCTGAGTGTCCTGTAATCCACCCACACCCAAAAGCTGATTATCTGTAGCTTCCAGAGGCCAGTTATGAGGTCAAATGCTAATAGGAAAAATAGTTTTATCAGCACCAGTGTCTAGAATCCTTTTAAAGTTTCTTTTCCCTACTTTTATAGTAATCATTGGTCTTGAGGCTTGTATCCTTTCAGTAAACATTCCTAAGGTGTGTGACTTACTGATCTTAGTAAGTCATACTCCTTGGGCCACTACCTGATTATCATCAATTTCTATATGATTTTGTAATGGATTAAAAATTGAAATCTCGTTTCCTTTTAATATAGCTACTAGAACATGTAAGCCAGTATAGTCTGTACTTGGAGCATTTATTACCAAATATTCATTATCTGTACTAATTTCTTATATGGGTAAAAAAAACTGTAGTATTGCCCCGATTAAATAATTCCCTTGGGAACAGAGATCAATTAAAATTGTTCCCTGTGAGAGGTTAACTCCTGATATTTCTGTCTTAATTCCTTTGTCTCTTGATTCACTTCCTTTTCTACCCCTAACATTCCCCATTTGTTTCCCTGGGCCTATGGAGTATGGTCCAACATTGAGTTTAAAAGGCATTCACTGGCCCAAAGTCCTGGTTTTTTATATTTAGGACAGGGTGTTGTTGGTCTATTCCCTCCTCCTTTATCTCAGCATTCTTTCTTCATATGCCCAATCCTGCCACACTTGAAACATTTTATGCTACTTTTATTAAAGCCCCTAGCCATAGCTTGAGGCATGATTTTGGCTGCATATGCTGCAGAACCTATGCTAGAACGTCTTTGAATCATCTCTTCCAATGAGGCATCCCATCTGCTCCCTATTAAGGTTTTTTTACAATTTGTATTACAATTATTTCTTATCAATTGTTTCATTAGAGTGTCTGTGCCCGGCATGTCCCCCATACTTTTAGCTACAGCATCCTGCATTCTAGTCACAAAGTCAACAAAAGGTTCATCAGGTTTTTGTATGATAGTGGCAAAGAGTTTTTTACTTTCTCCAGATACAGGGACTCTACCCCAAGCCTCTATTGCACATTTTGCAAGTCTCTCATAAGTTTCCAAAGTACAGGTGATCTACTGACCATCTGTACAATATTGTCCAGTTCCTGTCATTTGCTCAAAGTGTGTGTTAGCATTTATTGGATTACCTGGATTTAATGAAGCTGCTATGTTCCTGCAATGTTCCTGTAAATTCTTTTTTTTAGGTTTTTTGCAAGGCAAATGGGGTTAAGTGGCTTGCCCAAGGCCACATAGCTAGGTAATTATTAAGTGTCTGAGACCTGATTTGAACCCAGGTACTCCTGACTCCAGGGCCAGTGCTTTATCCACTAGGCCACCTAGCCGCCCCTATTCTGAAAATTCTGACATCCATGCTACTGCTTCACCAGGTGTTAAACAAGCCCTGATTACTACCTTCCAATCATTTGGTATAAGAATGTAAGTTTCCAAATTTTTTAACTGCAAATGTATGTAGGCTGATTTCACCCCATATTCTTTAACTGCCTTCTTTAAACTCTTTTATTTGACTAATAGGAACCACATTATGTCTTCTGATTCTAGCTTGCTGTCCAGTATTAGGATCCACTTGAATGTCTAAGACAGGCATCATCATTCCCAATCCCCTGTTGTAGTGCCTGAAATAACCCCTTTTTAAGAGGTGATATGCTGAATTCCTTATTTTCTGAACTACTTAATGAATTCTTGAACCCTTTTGGGCTATCTATGAGTTTGTTCATAATGCTTTTAATGGGTTTTGGACCTAATTAAAAGTATAGTCAACTGACTGCATTTCTCTGCTAATTCTGTGACTTCTTTTTCTAATCTATCCCTTGTTTCCTTGTTAACCCTTTCTCTTTCATTTTTTTTTTTTTTTTTTTTTTTAGTGATTGTACTGATTTATTACTGCTGTTAGGACTCTCTTCCTCTCACTCAGGGCAAACATACAACAATACAGCACACACAAAAATAAGTTCTCTATTATTCACAACAAAGCAATAGCATATACAGAGCAGGGCCTGCCTACTACAAGCCAGCATGGACTGTACATAACAGGGGAGCCTTAGGGGGCTGGTGGATCACGAGTTACATTTCGATTCTGATACACTGGATAAGAATCTCATCCCTTACTGATGGCTGAGTTAAACTCCATGGGAGCTGTGATAGATATGACCCATTTTAGTGGTCTCCCCAGAAATCATACTAGAGAAGAATTGAGCCTAAAACCCAACACAACAGTTCACTGATTTAGAAATAATAAATACAAACTTCTTCAATCTAAGGTGGGGAAGTTGTCTTTTCTGTGTGTGTGGAGTCACATTACTTGAAGAAGTCAAGGTTGCCAGACTGTACTCACTGGGACCACAACATGGCCATGGTTAGTTAGGCCTTAGTCAGGTTAAGAACCTTCCACGAGGGGCAGCTAGGTGGCACAGTGGATAGAGCACTGACCCTGGAGTCAGGAGGACCTGAGTTCAAATCCAGCCTTGGACACTTATTAATTACCTGGCTGTGTGGCCTTGGGCGAGCCACTTAACCCCATTGCCTTGCAAAAACCTAACAACAACAAAAATTTAAAAAAAATAAAAAATTAAATTAAAAAAAAAGAACCTTCCACGACCTGTCTCAATTCTTCAAACAAGGGGGCAAGTTCCTTTTCTAGGCTGACAATCAGTCCAGTATTGGCATTTCTGCTTGCTATGAAACTCACCACCAATGGCAACCGATTGAACTGGACTACTTGGTATATGTTATAATAGCAAATGATGCTTTTATTTTTTGAAAGTCCAAGTTTGCTGCCCTGGTCTGTTGCAAGTGCAAAAGTTGACAGGAAACCAGGTCTCAAAGCATGCTCTGGAGCATTATCTTTAGCCACTTTGATAACCGGCACTCCATCTCGGTCTGAAACTACAATGGCGTGAAGACCTTCAACACCTGGTAACTTTTTGTACAGGAATCTCTTCAAATCATCCGCCATGAGGAGACCCTTCCTCCCGCCGGTGGGTCCCGCACCCGGCTCCGGCTGCCGAAGCCGCAGCTGTCCTCGGCCCCCGTCACATGACTGCCGACCCCTCCCCTCTCTTTCATTTTTAAATGGACAATAAGTTGTTTAGGACCGGAGAGATGGGAGTCTCTGGACCAGACCTAGGAGCAGAAGTTTGCCTTTCTGTGCTAAACTTCCTAGGGCATTGTAAGTTCGATTCATCTGTATAAACAGATCTAGCTAAATTATGTATAAAAAATATTCCTTCAGTGACAGGTTCATGTTTATGAAGTTCAGTCATTTGTTCCCCTACTATGATCCAATCATTCATGTCACTGGGCATTCTTTCTATTACCCAGGGGGATGCTTTATAAACTACTGCTAAATATTTCCTAATATTTCTGATTTGTACTGTACAACCCTGTTCTTTAAGGCTTTATATAATAATCTTATGTGCATGTTTTTATCCAAAGCCCCTAATACCTGTCCCATGATAAGAATATTCTTACCTCACCAGTCCATAAAACTGGGCTGTAGCCGGAGCCCTCCTGGATCCCCGAGGCTGATCCACCCTGTGGTTGAAGTCCTTCCAGGATCTTCCTCTACCACATTGGGCACCAAGTGAAATGAAAGGGTGCACCAACTACCTTGAGTTCTTTGACCAGCAAAGAACTTGTTTTCAGCTACAGAGAAAAGACAAAAGACAAGAGCCTCTTTTCCTAGGAACAAAAGACCAACAGATCACTTTATTGAGTATCCTTAACTTCTATATATCTTCCCAATGTCCTTGGACAGCACAAACATATCTCTTGAGATAATCAATGGGAGTCAACCATACAAAAAGATCATAAAGTTGCTTGCCTAAATTCTTGTCATACTTCCTTATCTATAGTTTTGTTATAATCCTGTTACCTCAGGATGAGTCACTTCCTGGGCAAACACAAAAGTAGGAGAATGAAGATGTCCCGAGATATCCAGCCAGCAGTATTGCAAAACAGAGGGGCAAGAGGGTCTTGGAGACCTTTGTCTTTGATGTCTCACAGCTGTGGTCCTCAAGGATCACTAACAACTTCCTCAAATAAATGTCTTTCTAGATTTCTTTTTAAGAGCAGCTACCTAGGTGACATAGTGGATAGAGTTTGAAATCAGATTGACTGATCTTCTTGAGTTCAAATATGGTTTCAGACACTAACTGAATGACTTTGGACAAGTCATTTCACCCTGTTTGCCTGGGTTTCTTCATCTGTAAAATGAACTGGAGAAGAAAATGGCAAACCACTCTAGTGTCTTTACCAAGAAAACCCTAGATTGGACTGAGCAAGAAATAAAGTGTCCTAACTTTTTTTTTTAAGTTTTTGCAAGGTAAATGGGGTTAATTGGCTTGCCCAAGGCCACACAGCTAAGTAATTATTAAGGGTCTGAGACCAGATTTGAACCCAGGTCCTCCTGACTCTAAGGCCAGTGCTTTATCCACTACACCACCTAGCCAACTGTGTCCAAACTTTTAAAAAATATAATTTGAGGGAGTCAGTTAGGTGGCAAAGTGGATAGAGCACTGGCCCTGGAGTCAGGAGGACATGAGTTCAAATCTTACCTCAGATGCTCAATAATTACCTAGCTGTGGGACCCTGGGCAAGTAATTTAACCCCATTGTCTTGAAAAAACCAAGACAAACCAAAAAAATTATAAATTTGTGTCAATTGCTGGAGAAATCAATGATTTTTAAATTCTTTTTTGATTTGTTTCCCAGGTAAATGACAAATAAAAATGTCAGATATTTCCTATTTTTTCTTTTACAATTTAAAATTTTTTTTATTATGTTTCTCATTGACTCAGTAATTTGTGAGTGCTGTATTCTAGATTTTAAGGAGTCTGTTGTTTTTAAGTAATAACTAGATTTTGTTGTTACTCTTTTTTAATTCTCCTTTGTTTTTTATTATTTATTATTTATTTTATTTTTCTTTTTTCTATATTTAATATTTATTTATTCTCATTTTGTACAAATAATGTTTTTTATACATTAATAAAATATTCTTGTTTAAGAGTAAACAAAATAGCCCCTTCCCCCAAAAAATATAGATTTGCTTGAGCGATAAAGTAAAGGGTAGAGAAAAAATCAAAATTAAAAAAATAATAGTAATAATTGTAGGTATGGCCAGATGGCGCAATGGATAGAGCACCAGCCTTGGAGTAAGGAGCACCCGAGCTCATATCTGGCCCCGTACACCCAACAATCACCCAGCTGTGTGACATGCAAGCCACCCCAACCCCACTGCCCTGCAAAAACCAAAAAAGAAAAAAAAGGCCAAAATTAAATAAAATAGTAATAATAGTAGGCGTGGCTGGGTGGCAGACAGAGCATTGGCCCTTGATCCAGGAGCACCCGGGTTCAAATCCGACCTCAGACACCCAACTATCACCCTGCTATGCAGCCCCAGACAGGCCACCCAGCCCCATTTGCCCTGCACCCCCCAAAAAATAATAATGAAAAATGTGCTTCAGTCTTTGTTCCAACACCAACAGCTCTGTCACGGGCAGATCACATTCTTTATGATGAGTAAATCACAAAAGTTACTTCCATATTTTTCCACCATTGCCATTGCTGATTGCAACTCCCTCCTTTTGTATTTTTCCACTACCATGTACTACATTTTTTCTCTCCTTTCACTCTGACTCTGCTGTAGGGTAGCTGAGTGGTGCAGCAGACAGATCCCTGGCCCTGGGGCCAAGAGGCCCTGAGCCCACATACCACCCCTTAAGCCCAGCATACACCTCACCCTGTGGTCCCAGACAGGCCATCCAATCCCAGCCCCTTGCAAGAAGTAAAAAAGAAAATGTGTTATATCTGACCACTCTCCCCCCATGGTCCATCCTCTCCTCCATCACTCACATTCCCCCCCTTCCCCCTGTCCCCCTTCTCTCTCCTTCTTACTACAGATGTCTATACCCCATTGAGTATATATGCTATTTCCTCGCCTAGCCACCTCTGATGAGAGCAAAGATTCCCTCATTCCCCCTTGCCTTCCCCCTTCCATATCACTGCAATAGCTCATTGTAATGAAGAAAAATCTTATTATATGAAATATCTTGGCCTATTCCCCCCTCTCCTTTTTCTTTCTCCCATTACATTTCCCTTTTAGCCATTGACTCCATTTTTACAATATATTATATCTTCAAATTCAGCTCTCTCCTGTGTTTCATCTATAAAAGCTCCTTCTACCTGCTCTATTAAATGAGAAGTTTCTTATGAGTATTATCAGTATCATTTTTCTATACAGGAATACATGTAGTTCATCATCATTAAATCCCTCATATTTTACCCTTCTCCTTCCCTCTCTAGGCTTCACCTGAGTCCTGTATTTGAAGATCAAATTTTCTGTTCAGATCTGGCCATTTTAACGGGAACATTTGAAATTCCCCTGGTTCATTGAAAGTCCATCTTTTTCCTGGAAGAGGACATTCAGTTTTGCTGGGTAGTTGATTCTCAGTTGCATTCTAAGCTCTTTTTTGCCTTCCGGTATATTATATTCCAAGCCCTATGAGCTTTTAATGTAGTTGCTGCTAAGTCCTGTGTGATCCTGACTGCAGCTCCATGATATTTGAATTGTGTCCTTCTGGCTTCTTGTAACATTTTCTCTTTGACTTGGGAGTTCTGGAACTTGACTATAATATTCCTAGGGGTTGTTTTTTGGGGGATCTCTTTCTCAGGGGGATTGGTGGATTCTCTCTGTTTCTATTTTGCCCTCTGCTTCTAGGATATCAGGGCAATTTTCCTGTAGTAATTCTCTGAAAATGATGTCAAGGCTCTTTTCCTGATCATGACTTTCAGGTATTCCAATAATTTTTAAATTATCTTTCCTAAATCTGTTTTCCATATCAGCTGTTTTTTCAATGAGATGTTTCACATTTTCTTCTAATTTTTCATTCTTTTGGTTTTGAAGTATTGAGTCCTGATTTTTACTAAATTCATCAATCTCCTTGAGTTCTGTTCTTTGTCTGAAGGATTTGTTTTCCTCAGAGAGTTTTCTTATCTCTTTTTCCATCTGGCCCATTTTGCTTTTTAAAGCATTCTTCTCCTCAATAACTTTTTGAACTGTTTTATCCATTTGACCTATGCTGGTTTTTAGCATGCTATTTTCTTCAGCATTTTTTTGGATTTACTTGACTAAGCTGCTGACTTCATTTTCATGTTTTTCCTGCTTCTCTCTCATTTCTTTTCCCAGTTTTTCTTCTAACTCCCTCATTTGATTTTCAAAGTCTTTTTTGATCTCTGTCATAGCCTGAGCCCAATTTCTGTTTTTCTTGGAGTCTTTAGATGCAGGAGCTTGTGCTTCCTCATCTTCAGACTGAGTGTTTTGATCCTTCTTGGGCTCATATGCAAAATATTTCTCAATGGTGTTCCTCTTGTTTCTCTGCTTGCTCATTTTCCTAGCCTAAGCCTGTTTTTGGAGTGCTTCCTGAGCTTTTGGGATACTTCCACAACAATCTCAGTGTGTGAGGCTCTGTCCTCCCTCCTGGTCAGTGAATGACCGCAAGTGCACCCCTCTGCCACAGAGCTAAGGGGGGGGCCCTGCTGTTCTATGGGGGGGCCTAGACTGCGATCAGGATCTGAATGTGCTCAGATCCCCAGAGTCCTGTTCCAGGGGCAGAGGACAGAGCTAGGCAGTCTCTCTCTTCTCTCGCCTCCCTAGGTTCAATGGGCTCATGCCCTGGGGGCTCCTACTTACTGGCTCTGCCTGGTTCTGTTTCCTGGATCTGGGCTGCTTGCTGTGTTGCTTGCTGTGTGCCCTGAGGGCTGGGCTTCACATGCTCTCTCCTAGCAGAGGCCCCCCCACTTCTGTTCCCCCAGGTTGTACCCAGTGCTCCCTGGGGCTTCCTCCGTGAGGCTAAAGTTCTTTTGCTCTGGCAGGCCACCCCTCCAACCCCGGGGAGGAGAACCTTTCTGCTCTTTTCCAGGTTACCTTGAGTTGGAGAACTGCCTCACTGGTCCCTCTGTGGGTTCTGTCTCTTGAAAATTTAGATCCCTTAGTTTGAAGATTTATGAGAGAGTGTCTAAGACAGGATCTGCTCTTGTCACCATCTTGGCTCCTCCCCCCCATTTGTTATTCTTGCTGTTGAGTCATTTCAGTCATATCTGTCTCTTTTTGCCCCCTTTTGGAATTTTTCTTGTCAAAAATATTGAAGTAGTTCACCAGTTCATTTTATAAATGAGAAATTTAGACAAACAGGGATAAATGACTTGCCCAAGGTCATATAGCTATCTGAGGTCAGATTTTATTAGAGCCCTATCCCCCTATGGGCAAGGGAGAGAAATGAAATTTGTACACAGACAAGGTTGCTAGCAGGACAACTAGCAGAGACATTTATTGTCCAACCAGTCAGAATATTTAAGGATAAAAACTACAACAATAAGTCAGAATATCCCAGGCTCTGCTCAAGGCTGAGACCCTTGGCTCGATATTTTCCCAGGAAGACCAGATGTGTCTTTATCAGGCAAGCAGTTTTGATAAAACAGAGGTCCTTGGAAAACTTCTGCAGAAGGGTCACATGAGCTCAGAGCAAGTCAGATTGACCTTTTCCTGAATTCCTTCTGTTATTCTCAGCAAGAATTGACATGAGGATGAATCTTCTTGATTCTAAGCCCAGTATAGTGATTCCACTATGATACCGAGGTGTCCCATAATAACCAGAACTGCTTTCTATTCTAAATGCTAAATCTTCTAATTCTTTCCTCTAGAAATTCTATTTAGTTTTTTATCTCTTGCTTTCTGTCTTCTATGAATTTATGTTATCCTTGTGGATATTTTATTTTTTCTTTTGGGTCTTTGCTTGAAGTTCTTACAATATTACTATCTCTTTCTAGACTAAATTTTAGGGGCATCTCTAGATCTATAATAATTCTTTATAGTAACTGAGTCTATGCTTTATCTCTGCAGTCCCCCTTCATAAACTAGATTTTTGTCAGGCCTAGCCTTTAATGCATTTTCATGTGGGATGGTTTCACCTCAGGTCACCTGGGTTCCTATACTAATTTCCACCTCAGTGATTAGGCTTCTATGATAGACTGCCCTGGGACTTGATTGGTCTTTGCTTCCTTACTGTAGTTTCTTTTCCATTTCCACCCCACCCCCATAATATGGGATGGTTCAGTCCCTCCTCCTTTTTCTTCTGGGATTGGGAGTAACTTTCCCTAAAAGAAATTAATTTTGTCCTTTGGATTTGATTGGCCATGGCTTCCTGGTCACCTAAGAATGTTAAAAGTCCCAGCCACATGAAGTCTGGACTGACTGAACTGGTGGTAGACTCCTGAAGAGGATGTAAGTTACCAAGTCATAGCCTGCCTTGATGATTGGGACCAGTTTCCATATGTTGAAGAGGAAGGTACCTTCTAGGAAGGCTAAGTGCCAAACACACAGTTCTTGTTTTAGATAAATTTCAATTATGGAAATTCAACTTTAGATATATAATTCTCAAAGAAAACTGCATTTCTTCCCACAAAAACACACGCTCTAATAAACCTATGGTATAATTCTCTCTTTTCTTCCCCTCTGCTTGGGCTTATCTTGCCTTCCACCTCCCTCCGCCCCCATCAAAAGGAAAATCTAAAAAAAAATCCTTCCAAATGAAAGCAAAAAGGATGCACCTAGAGACTGCCATTGCTGCCCCTATCCCTGGATCTAGACTTAGCTTGAGATCTCCAGTAAGAGTGGGTCTTTGCCTCACTCTACCTCCCATGTGTACTGCCTCATGTGTATCTGCAATCTGTTATTGTATCTATCCTCGACACCCTGTTACTTGTCCTCTCCTGTCTTTGTCCATGTCCAACCCTGAAGCTTCTGCTTCTCTCAACCCCTATTTTGTCTAGGCAACCCCCCCCATATCTGATTACACTGAATGTTCCTCCTTCTGCTCTAATTTCTTTGTCTTGGAGGTCCCTATGTGTCCATGAATTGTGAGATAACCTTCCACCCTAGGCACATGGGCCCCTTTCTAGTCTTCCTCCCTTTCTTCCTTATGTCTGGGGACAAATTTGAATTATGTAAAAACACTTTCTGTAGAGGTTTACATATTGGTACACAAGCAACAACTGTGTGTATATCTTCATTATAGAGCCTTTCCATGTCACACCAAGGTAAACCTCCTTTTCTTAACTGTCCAATGCTTTTCAAGCACCTCATTTCATCCTAACAACAAATCTGAACTAAGAGGGTATTGATTTTAGAGCTCCTGAATCTTTGAGGATGAGAGGGCCAAATTTTCTGGGCTTTTGACTATAATTCAGGACAAAAGTCTACAAACACTGGAATATTCTAGGTTGAGCATCCCTGCATTGAAATGGTCACTGCATTGGTCCTATGGTCATTCCAGGTGGCTTCCAAGGTTATACCTTGGGTTTTCTTACTTTCTCTGCTCCTCCTGCTTACAGACACAGAGTCCTTCCATCTACATTTGTCTCTGGTTCTGCTGGAAAGGCTTGTTTGCCTATGCCAGTATAGACTTTGTAGACAAGCCTAGTCACCTATTGTTCATGGGCTTCTAAGTGATTTTTTTTGGTACAGTTGTGGCTTGGTTATTATATGCTGTAGTTTCTCATTGGATTTCTTGATCACTATTTAGTCTGGTACAATTTTCAAGTTTTTGCTGGAGTAGGTGTGTGGGATCTGCCTCCTATCATTTTCCTTGAAAGTTTACAAAGTCACTTCAATAAAATACTCAGCTTCTGATCCCCCAATATCTTGAGTTCTTTATTCTAGTTTACATTATGTTTAATGCCAACTTTCCAACTTGGATTGCCCTTTGCAAGATCTGTCTCTTAGTTTTGTAAACTTCAACTCTGTTTTCCTCCTTCCAGTTTTATTTCTTTGGCTCTAGACCAGGTCTTGATTCATTGATTCTACTTAGCCTGGACTCTGTGCCTTATTTGTGTAGATCTTATTCACTATGAACTTAACAGAAAACTACAATCTTCTGGAGGACACAGACTGTTCTTTTTATCTTTGTTTTCCAAGCCTCCAACAAAGATCTTTTTCTTTCAAACCAAAATTTTTGTTGAATTGAATTGAACTGTAGAACTGAGCTGAGCTGAACAGAATTGAATTGAATATGTTAAGGACCTGTGTTTACATTAAGGAAAATAAGGTATAAAAAAATCCCATCCAAAAGGCCCTCAAATATGACTCTCTACTGCCTCCTTCTGGATACTGTTTTGAAAATAGGTAAATACCATCACAGCCCAGGTTCCTTGTTTAAATATAACTTCAATGGTTTCTTGATGACTGGATGCAATGAGTGCTATCACTCATATAGTATGAGGATATTGATGTGTGGCTGAAAGGAAGGTAAAATAGACATCTCAAGTTTCTTTTCTGCCTACCCTTCTCCAAAGAAGATTATTTCCTGTTGGGAAGGGAAGTAGGAGATTAGAATCAGAATCTTGGCTTTTTGGGTTTCCTCAGGAAGAGAATACTAGGATAGAATTATCTGTTTCCATAAAGATTATTAATTATGGGGAAATGGTTTTCAGATTCAGGGTAACTTTTTTTTTTTAGGGTTTTGCAAGGCAAATGGGGTTAAGTGGCTTGCCCAAGGCCACACAGCTAGGGAATTATTAAGTGTCTGAGGTCAGATTTGAACCCAGATCCTCCTGACTCCGTGACCAGTGCTTTATCCACTGCACCACCTAGCTGCCCCTCAGGGTAACTTCTGATGGCTGTTTCTTAATTAGGAAGGAGTACCCAAAGTTTAAATCCAAGCTATCTTCCACCAAATACTAATTTTTCTATGTATCCATGTAAAAGGTGACCAAGCTAGATGGCGCAGTGGTTGGAGCACTGACCCTGGAGTCAGGAGGACCTGGGTTCAAATCTGTCTTCAGACACTTAATAATTACTTAGCTGTGTGACCCTGGGCAAGTCACTTAACTCTACTATCTTGTAAAATAAACAATAAAAAAGACAAAAAAGTGACCAAGAGATTCATTATCCAAGTAGATAAATGGCAAAACAGAAACTAGAGAAAATATACAAAGGAGAATATTCACCAGACAACAAAGTATGAAAAAGCTCTCTCTTTGGAAGCAAGGCAACTCAGTTCAACCAAGAAAAACAATTTTAGTTCTCACTCAAGAGGAAATGCTTTGAAGTCTCCAGAATATAAAGCAAAGGGTAGGGACATGATGGAGAATGCCAGGTCTTCTCATGTCAGCTTCTTCCTTCCAATCTGATTAGTAGGGATTAGTAGGGTCCAGCTTCTCTTTTGATACTGGAAGCCAAAAGTCATTTTAGAGAGACTCAAAGAGAATTCACAGAGCCTCAGCTCTTTTCTCTGTCCCTTCATGAAGGTATAGGGTATTGATCTCCATCAGAAGAGAGTTCCAATGTACTCTAAGATTCAGGTAACCTATAGATCAAATGAGTTGTTTTGAGGATTAATTGAGGTACTTGTAAAAACAAAAAACAACACTTAGAGTGTTATATAAATGCTAGCTATTATTACTCTCCAATTACTCTTCCCATTTCACATAGATTTCTACCCTGGAACTGATTCAAAAAGTGGACACCTTAGGGTCTTGTAAACCATAAATATTATATAAATGTAAGCTATGTTTATAAGGATAGGGATAGGCACTGCCATCTGTCATTTCACTGGTATAGGAAACTTTCAGATGAGAAAACTCTCTCAACCATGTAAACTAGCACCTTCTCTGCAACTTACAGTCTTAGAGAGTTGAATAAAGCATAGAAAAGTTAAAGTGACTTACCAGGTTCACATGACAGTACTTGTCAGAGGCAAAACTTGAACCAAGTTCCCCTGTCTCCAAGGCTAGTTCTCTATTTAATATGAAACTTTGCCTAAAACTATTAATTTAATTATCATTATTATTTGCAATTATTTATTGTATTGTTACTATGACAATTATTTACTATTATTGTTATTATTTATGAGGCCTTCATAGTCCTGCATCAAGTTTCTACAAACTGGATCATTACCCTTTCTTCTAACTGTGCAATCTGCAATCTCCACTTGTCTTAAAGTCTCCTGCTTAATCTAGTCCACTTACTTTATTCTATAGATAAAGAAACTGAGGCTGATAGATGCCATGATTTGTCCAACACAGGCAAAAAGTAGTAGAATTAGGATTCTACCTTTTCTTCTAAAAATGAGGGGAAAGTTCTTCTCATACAAATGTTATGAGAAATAAAAATGCTTGGAGAACTATTGACTCCTTAAGGAAGTAACTTGGGCAGCTAGGTGGCACAGTGGATAGAGCACTGACTCTGGAGTCAGGAGTACTTGAGTTCAAATCCAGACTTAGATACTTAATAATTGCCTTGCTGTGTGACCTTGGGCAAAACAAATTAACCTGCTTGTCAACACTGACTGGCCAATTTTGTAACAAAGTTAACTTGAAGAAACATTCAAAGTTTTACTTTTATAAGCTTATATCATGTCACTGTGCTTCTCCCCAACTTCCACCCCTGCTGTGAGGTAAGGTTTCTTCTTCCCCATAAACTTCCCTTCTGCTAAGGAACAGAAGCAGTTTCATACCTAGTAGTTACCTGATGCTGGAACTCCTCCAGGAGGGCAGGATAAGAACAATGCTGAGGATAGAAGAAATGGGTTCCAGAGGTTGTTCCAGAGGGATAGGTGGTGGTAGAGTTGGGGTCTTTTTATGGGTAATAATTCCTGTGAGTTTTCTCAGTCATCCCCTTTCTTTCTTTCCTTAGAACCCCAGGATCTGCCTCTCTGTTTTTCTTCTTCCCCTTCTCTCCTTCTTGCTTTCAAATCTGATTTCTTTTCCCTGAAGCAAATATACAGACCATTTCTGTATTCTTTTTATTTTTTTCTCAGTCACGCATAAAAATGTTTAACATTTGTTTTTGGTTTTGGGGGGGTTTGCAAGGCAATGGGTTAAGTGACTTGCACAAGGTCACACAGCTAAGTAATTATTAAAGTTTCTGAGGCCTAATTGTAACTCAGGTCCTTCTGATTCCAGAGTTGTTGCTCTATCCACTGTGACACCTACCTGTCCCTATTTTTGGTTTTGTTTTGAGTGTTTGAGGGGATTTTTTTGGCATTTTTTTTTAAATTTTGAGTTCCAAATTCTTTTTCTCCCTCCCTTCCCCACCCCTCTTCTTGAGAAGGCAATCAATTTGGTATAGATTATACATGTGCAGTCAAGCAAAACATATTTCCATATTAATTTCTGTTTTCTAACTAGTAACTAGTCCTTGGGTGGTTTACACATTAAAGAAGAAAAGGATAAAAACTTTTCTGATGGTGATAACTAATGTGGATATAGTACTTTATGCATATCATTTCATTTGAAGTTCACAGCAACTCATTGAGGTAAATACCACTGCTGTCCTCATTTTACAGGTAAGGAAACTGGGAGACAGTAAGTGACTTGTTCATGGTCACATAACTAATAAATAGTGATTCAAATTTATGTGTTCTGGACTGTGTTAAATACTTTGTCTACTACACTGTGCTCTCCTTTTGGCATGGTGCCTATTCATGAAAACTTACTGAAGCCATGACCCTAAGATGTCCACTTTTTGAATCAGTTCCAGGGTAGAAATCTATGTGAAATGGGAAGAGTAATTGGAGAGTAATAATAGCTAGCATTTATATAACACAGTGTCATTTTTGTTTTTACAAATACCTCAATTAATCCTCAAAACAACTCTGTGAGGTAGGTTGAATTATTATCTGAATTTTACAAATGAAGAGAGATCAAAGTTAAATGACATACATAGCCTGTATGTATCTAAGGTCAAATTTGAACTCAGATCTCCCTGACTCTAGACCTAGTACTCTATCCATTACACTACCAACTCCCTCTGATTTGGGAGTGAAACCCAGAAATTAAATTAGGAATTAAAGCTGGAGAGATAAGTAAATCAAAGAAAACATATATCAGTTTTAAAAAAATTTTCAAATGTGGACATCTCCTCCTGACTCCAGGGCTAGTGCTCTATCTACTGTGCCACCTAGCTGCCCCCTAGACATCCCCAAAAAAGAAGCTGGTGATTTCATAACAATTGCATACAGAATCTCAAAGGGGAAAAAAATTGATTTTTCACAAGAACTACATGAATGCTTAGAAGAAATTAAGCAGATTTTTAAAAAGGAGCAAAGCATATGGTAGAAAGAACAGGAAGGAAAATATGTAGCTTAGAATAGAAGGTGGTAAAACCCAGGACTACTATTTTACAGAGCTAGAAAAATTAGTAACAAAATTCATCCAGAGGAATAAAAGGCAATGATTATCAAGAGAATTAAATTTTAAAAAATGCAAAGGAAATGAAGAATACTATCCATATCCAGAGAAAGAATTATGGACTTTGAACAAAGACCAATTACTATTACCTTCAATTTAGGAAAAAAACCTGTTATCTTATTATGTAATTTTACCATCTCATACTTTATTTTTCTTCCTTAAGGATATGATTTTTCTTGTCATTACATTCAACTGAGATCAATGTATACCATGGAAACAATGTAAAGACTAACAGAATGCTTTCTGTGGGGGATGGGGGGAGGGAAGCAAGAATGGGGGAAAAATTGTAAAACTCAAAATAAATAATAATAAAAAAACATAAAAATTGCAAAGGAACCTGGTCTTACTAGATCTAAAACTATTATAAAGTGGCAATCATAAAAACTATGGTATTGACTTAGAAATAAAGGAGTGGATTAGAGGAATAGTTGAGGTATAAAAGAAGCAGTAGTAAATGACTATAGCAATCTACTGTTTGATAAACCCAAAGACTCTAGCTTCTGGGATAAGAACTCACTATTTGACAAAAACTTCTGGGAATACTGGAAAATAGTATGACAAAAACTAGGCGTAGACCAACATCTCACACCCTACACCAAGATAATTCGTAAAGGGTAATGGGTTGAAATGGGTAAAGGATTTAGACATTAAGAGAGATAAGGAATAGTCTATTGAATGTTTAGAACATGGAGAAGTTTATGACTGAAGAAGAGATAGAGAACATTATAAATTACAAAATGAATAATGTGAATCTTATAAAAATTAAAAAGGGTTTGCACAAATAAAATTCAATGCAACCAAAATTAGAAGGAAAACAGAAAGATGAGAAATCAGTTTTTACAGCTAGTAGTTCTGATAAAGGACTCATTTCTAAAACATATAGAAAACTGAGTCAAATTTATAAGAATAGAAGTCATTCTCCAATTGATAAGTGGCAAAGGATATGAATAGGCAATTTTTATATCAAAAAATTAAAGATGTTTATAGTCATATTAAAAAAATGTTCTGGGGTGGCTAGGTGGCACAGTGGATAAAGCACCAGCCCTGGAGTCAGGAGTACCTGGGTTCAAATCTGGTCTCAGACACTTAATAATTACTTAGCTGTGTGGCCTTGGGCAAACCACTTAACCGTATTGCCTAGCAAAAACCTAAAAAAAAAAAAGAAGTTCTAAATTATTATTGATTGGTGCAAATTAAAAGAACTCAGAGGTATCACTTTACACCTATTAGATTGGTTAAAATGACAAAAAAGGAAAATAATCAAGGTTGGAGAAGTTGTGGGATAGCTGGGACACTAATATAGAGTTGTGAACTGATTCACTAATTTGGAGAGCAATTTGGGACTATGCCCAAGGGGTAATAAAACTGTGCATACTCTTTGATCCATCAATCTTATTTCTAGGTCTATATCTCAAAGAGATCATAAAAAAGGGGGAAAGACCCAAATGTACAAACATATTTATAGCAGCACTTTTTGTAGTGGCAAAGAATAGGAAATTGAAGGATGCCCATCAATTGAGGAATGGCTGAATAAGTTTTGGTATAGGAATGTGATGGAGTACTATTGTTCCAGAAGAAATCACAAGGGGCCAGACTTTAGAAAAGCCTGGAAAGACTTGCATGAACTAATGTGGAGTGATATGAGCAGAATCAGGAAAACATTGTACATGTTAAAAGCAACATGAGATGATCAGTTATGATAGACTCAGCTCCTCTCAGTAGTTCAGTGATCAAGGACAATCCTGGGAGCCCTGTTATGGGAAAATACCATCCACATTCAGGAAAAAAACCTAAGGATTCTGAATACAGAGCACAGCATTACCATGTTCACTATTTAAAAACTTCTTTTATGTTTTCTTTCTTAATCATGTTTTTTTCTCTTAGTTTTTACTCCTCTTTCACAAAATGACAAATATGAAAACATGTTAAACTCAGTTTCATATGTACAACTTATATCAGATTATTTGCTGCCATGCGGAAGGGGGAAGGAAGCAGAAAAATGTGAAATTCAAAAGCTTGTAAAAGGATAAATGTTGAAAACTATCTGTGAATGTAAATGGAAAGACAAAATGTAACAAAACTTACCCAGGAATGAATTCCCTGAAAAAGAAAACAGATGAAAAAGAAATCATATTCCATGAGAAAGCAAGAATTATTAGAGCAAAATATAAAGTTTATAATAAGCAGAAGAAAATACAAGATATCTGTTGAAAAAATTCATAAACATAAGCTACCCAAATTTTTTTAAACCAGAGGACAAAGTAAAGTTAGAAATTATCCACTGATAACTTCCTTAAAAGGAACCACAGCCCAAAATTCAGAACTCCCATTAAAAAAAAATTAGTCCAACCATCCTGATCCCCAGAAGATCAAAACAGGGATCACCAGCAAATTTTTTCTGCAAAAGGTTAGGTAGTAAATATTTTAGGCCTTGCTGACCAAAGAACAAAGTGAAAAATATTATGTATAAACTTACATAATATGAGAGGGGGAAAATACCTCGTTTCCACAATATCTTATGTATGAAATTCAAAACATAATAATGAGGAGTTTACTAATGAGAAGAATGTAATTCTTTTTGAAAAGCTAGTGTTACTTAATTGGTTTTCAAAATTATTGCTTCCTATCATCAAAGTTAGTTGCAAATATTCATCTGTAATGCTGATGTAATGAACATCTCATCTTTGAAAATATCTTTTCATACAGATAGGTACTTCCAAATAGTGATGTCAATCTACTAGTATATGAGTATATTTAACTGAATATATTAATTGTTTGGAAGGTATATTTGAAGAATTCTATTACTTTTGCTTGATTTTGCCTTTTAATGTGTCATTATATTGCAACTCAATCATTTTCCAATTGGAAAATGGGGTAAAAGTTTCTCAAATGTACAATTAAGTAGATTTTGAAATTTTGAAATTTCTTTTGCACTTATACTGATCTCTGAAAAAAACACTTCTGGAACTGTAATTTCAGTTTGGAAAATTTATACACTGCATATTTGTTTGGGAATCAAAATCTTTAATTTTTGACAAGTATAGGAAATGTATAAAGCAACTTTTGAAAACAACATTAGTTGTTTGATTTGAAATTTCCTGCAGCATGTTTTACATGTGAGAACTTTTTATCTTGTAATTTTCGGTTGAATTAAGAAAAATTATTAATTCTATAGCAAAAATTATTTTTCAAAGTCATTCAGTGTCAGATAATAGTGGTGCAAAAAAGTTTTTTTAATTCAAAAAGATTTCAACCTCAGTTCTCAGATTTTTTCCTTTTTCTTGTTTTGATATAATGGACATGTAGTAGTGGTAATAATAATAATAATAATAATAATAATATCTATTATATATTTTTTAGAATATGTATTCTGTTTAGTCCTAGGTGGCATACTCTTTAGAAAAGATATTGAGGGGCGGCTAGGTGGCGTAGTGGATAAAGCATCGGCCCTGGAGTCAGGAATACCTGGGTTCAAATCCATCTCAGACACTTAATAATTACCTAGCTGTGTGGCCTTGGGCAAGCCACTTAACCACATCTGCCTTACAAAAATCTAAAAAAAAAAAGAAAAGAAAAGATATTGCTATGCTGAAGAAAATCCAGAAAGGGATCACCAGAATGATAAAGATCAAAGATCAGTAAACAGACCACCTCTGGCTTGCCATCTGTTTTTGTATGGTCTACTAAAAATAAATTTGTATGTACCATACACATATACACACATATATGTACATATTCATGTATATCCATGATTTGGTTAAAGACATAGAATGATAACACAATTATGATTCAAAAAATATTTTGGACAGAATCTAATAGGATGAAATTTGGAATTTTATACTTAAGTTTCTCCAAAAATCTATTTCACAAGTGCAAAATGAAGTCAAATTGGTTAGACAATATTTGTATGAAAAAAAGCCTAGGGGTTTTGGTGTACTGCAAACTCAATATAAGTTAAGTGTGATATCTTAGCCCAAAAGGTAATTCAATTTTGAAATGATAAATTCATTGGTACATGAAACATTTATTAAATGAAAAGGTAGAAGAATAGTCCTATAATTTACTCAATAAAAGGCTAAAACTGTAATAATAAAAAATGACCCATAAACCTGGGTCATACTATCCTGCAAATGTTCAGTGTCTATCAGGTGATGACTTGACTTTTGAGTGAACTGGATTTAAGTAAGGCAGAGTTGCACAAAATTGTCAGCCTTACTCTCTTTCAGAGTTTTGAAGTCCAGGGGCAAGACAAAGGTCAGAATGCCTAGCAATGGTCCAAGATGCAGTGAATAACCTTGGCATCTTGGATATCTGATCAAGCTCTACTCACATGAGAAAAAAAAGCCCATAGATCTATCTAGTAACAGATTTGCAAACAAAAACATTTTCCTCATTATCTTCCAAATAGACTCCAGGTCCTTTACTCTATCTAGCATTAACCAGCTGCCCCATCATAAATAATATAAATCACAATAAATATTATGATCTTATACTGTTCTTTCTGGCTGAGATTTTCTTTCTGTTTAGCCCTTTGTTCTATTGCTATATGCTGATGTTTGAGATGAGATGCTCTTACATCTTTGCTACTGCCATTGATAGATTTCCCACTAAATGATAGCTGCCATGTGATCTTTTCTCTATCAGATCTTTTAGGGCAATGCTTCAGTGTTCCAGCATGAATGGGGGTGGGGGGGGGGTAAGATAATGGAACGGGGATGGACTATAGTCTAGTTTGGCAAGAATGCAGAATATCTAAAACTTTTGGAATATTCTATTCCAAAGAGTTAATTAAGCCATTGATGGAATGATAAGACCAAAATGGGTGTCAGGGTCAAGAAACAGCTTCTTCCAGAAAGTTCAAATTTGAAATACATGTTTATATACACACAATATAATATGACATATATGACATGTTACATAAATAATAAAAGACATACAATTCATGTTTCTTGTTTTATCCTCGGATTCATATATATGGGAGTAGGGAAAATTTAGCTGGCAACCTTTCTCTCACTGGCCTAGAAGAGTCTATAGTACAGTAACTCGGGCTAAAACATCCCTTAGATCATCAGCCATCTCTTGGCAAAAGAGGATAAGATATATAGAAGTTGACCTTTTATTTCTTCTTTCTCTGGGTTTGTCACTTAATTTCTTAATAATTCTCTTAGGAAAATTTCTGGCCCAGTAAATCTCTGAACAATAGACACGCCAATCTTATTCTAAGGTCCTCACCAGACCATTTCCTACACCCGAGAAATCACATAGGGGCAGCTAGGTGGTGCAGTGGATAGAGAGCACCGGCCCTGGAGTCGGGAGGATCTGAATTCAAATGAGACCTCAGACTCTTCAATAATTGCCTAGCTGTGTGACCTTGGGCAAGTCACTCTTTTTTTTTAAGGATTTTGCAAGGCAAATGGGGTTGAGTGGCTTGCCCAAGGCCACACAGCTAGGTAATTATTAAGTGTCTGAGACCGGATTTGAACCCAGGTACAAGTGACTCCAAGGCCGGTGCTTTATCCACTATGCCACCTAGCCGCCCCAGGGCAAGTCACTCTTAACCCCATGTCCTTAAATAAATAAAGAAATCACTTCTGGAGCAAACCTCAACCCCAGCATTAGGCTGCAGGAAACAATGGCCAGGTGTGGCTGACCCACGACGATATTAAATGAAATGGGCGTGCACATCAGGCAGTAATGCTCCCTTAAAAGCTACCCGGATCCCACAATTTAATTGTAAAAACTGCAAAAATTGCAACTTTTCCTAGAGAAAGTTTAATCCTCCGGGTACCGCAGCGAAGGTACAGCATCTTCTCTTCCCTTCCCTACACTGTAGCTCTTTTGAAGGGCAAGACTTCGTGGCGAGGTAGTCTAGATCTCCGAGGAGCAGGAGGGGTGGTGGTGGAGGTGGGGTATAAAAGAAATAGGTGAGGTTGGGCAGGGGTGCCGCCCCGGGGCCGGCAGCCGTAATTCAAAGAGAGGTTCCTGCAGGCGGAAACAGAGTATGCCGGAGGCTCTAAGCAAGCTGGGCAGCCTTTTCCGAGAGTTTCTCAGGCTCCGGGATGCAGACTTTTGTTAAGCCCTGGAGCCTGGGAGAGGTGGGCGTACAGATCTCCCTGGGCAGTGGTTCTGTTTACCCCTGCAGCCGCTGCCCCGGGCCGAGCCAACTCCGCAGTGCGGCGATGTGTGCGGGAGAGCTGGAGGTGGCTGGGTCTGCCGGGATTGCGTAGCCCCATCCCCCCAGTTCCGAATTGGGACTCTATGGCTCCAGGCCTTTTCAAAGGCTCCACCTTCGGCTCTTCTAGTGTCCCTCTTCGACTCTCTTTTTCCCCTCTTCCCCTTTGTTTCTGCCCCCGCCTGTGCATTGTTTCCTTAATGTTGTAAAATGAGCTCCAGAAAGTTCCCCATAGAAACAGTTCATTGTATTCTGACTACAAATCTGAACTGCTGCAGTATGGGACAAATTTGGGACCAAGATTTATCCTACTCTCAATTTTAATATCACATATCATATTAGTTATGATTTAGGGAATTTCACTTCAAGATCCCTTTTCTCCCTGTTCTGGGTTGCAGCGGCGAGTCCCCTCCAGTAAGGGCAGCTCGGATTCTCATGGTTCTCACTCAGCATCTCACTATCTGTGATAGGACTTCACCACTGTGTCTCAGCCCAGCCAGGGACAGATCTCTCTCACCGTGCTAAGTAAGGTACTTGGATGGCCAGGTCCTGTGGTGCCGCTAGGAGGATCAGAAAGCAGAACCCCCATCCCTCTGGTTCCAGGAGCTAAACTCCGGGGCTGCGGAGAGACTGCTTAGAAACCTGAAAACCAGCAGTGGAAGCAGAAGCTTTCTCTAAGATTACAGTGGTAGTCCGTGCTGGGGTCTCACCAGTTTTTTTTTTCCCTTTGATCACTTCAACCTTGTGTTGCAGTGGGGGGGATGAAAAAGGCTCTAGTATCAGCACTAAATTCAAATTTCTATCTCTGTTATTCGTTGGCTGTGTAGACTTTGGATTCTCTGTACTTCAGTTTCCTCATTTACATGGCATGCAGTTTTAGATCTAAAATCCCAGTAATCTTTGGCTCTAAATAATCTTATGAACCCTGAGGCCTGTTAATATATGAGGACACAGATACAGTCAGCAAAGGGCCAGGACTTAATGTCATTCTTTTCTTCAGAGAAACTTCAGAATTTTAGAGTCGGACTTCAGCCAGTATTTACCCCAATTCATATGAATAATTTCATATATATATATATGTATATATGTATATGTATATGTGTATATATGTGTGTGTATATGTGTGTGTGTGTGTGTGTGTGTGTGTGTGTGTGTGTGTATATCATCCCTGACAAGTAAAGTAGACATATTGACCTTGAATAAAGACTTCTTGCTTGGGGAGCTTCACACCTAAGTGATTGTTAATAAGTTTTTCTTACATTGAGCTGAATTTTCCCTCCTTGTAATTTTCACACATACTGGGTGGGAATGTTGTTGGTTAAGCAAACAAATCTAACTCCTTTTCCTCATTCCCTAGTTCTAAACAACCACCATCCTTCTGACTCTTACAGCATGATTTCTAATACCATCACCACCCTGCTTGATCTCCTCTGCTTGTCACATGACATTAAGGCTTGTCTAGTTCATATTCCCTCCTTAATTTTACAGATAAGAAAACTGAGACCCAGAGAGTTAAGTCAATATAGGATCTCAAACTGATCATAATTCCTCAAATGTGGTCTGACCAGGACAGAGCACTTTCATTTTCCCTGGTCTGAGCACTATGTTTCCATTAATACAACTCAATGTTATTATTAGTCAGGTCACCTGGTTGAATTTTTGAACTTTCAGACTACTGAAAGCCCCCACCCCCGGGATGTATCATTAATAAAAATTATTTAATTTTTTCCAATCCTGTGAAATAAATCAGTGTCTTTGAAACACCTATCTTTTTGGCCAACCAGAAAATGCTAAGCCAAGAGAATCCTGGAAAAATAATCATTTGATTGGGAATGGGGGTGATTTCTTAAAATGTTTATTGTTTTAACAGATTGGGGTCTGGAGTTCCAGGGTCTCCCATTCTCCAGGCCATGGCTATGTGTGAGTTCCAAGGAAACCAGAGCAGCCTTGGTTTTTGGCTGTATGATATGATCGGCAGAAATTCATGTCCTGGAACACAGAGATGTTCAATCTGAAAAGACAAAAAAAGAGACTAGAAAGATTACCAGAGGAGAGCAGACCCAGAGCAAAACTTCTGGATGCAGACCTGCCTCCATCTTCTTAGGAAATACCTTGAGGCTGAAGTGTTCGAACCACAGAAAACAGGTATTAGGAAATGGGGTCCCTTGACCATCTGATGAACAATTAGAGGGAAGACTGTCTCAAAATCTACAGCAATTGTTTTTTGTCCACTTTCTGAAGCTCCCAGTCTCAACCCCCACCTCCAAACCCCAACCTATGGGTCGAAACTTGGCTTTTAAGGAAACTTGCACTACTTACTATCACTTAGGTGTGTCCTACCTGTAGCAGCAGTCCCTCGGGGCACATTCTTTAGCCTGGCCCCCAAGTCAATTTGGCTGTTGCAGTTCATTGCTGAGGGAGGGTTGCATTGTATTCAAGAATGGGTATTGAATTCTGGATTTGGCCCTGCTGAGGCCCAGAAGAGCTAAAAGGTCAGACACCCTTGCCCTAGATCCTTACCAAGTCTCAGCTTCAAGGCCACGTAATTGTGTTTTTTTTTGTAGGATGCTTTGTTTTCCCCTCTTGTTTTTGAGTCTTATCCATCATTTTTGATGGGGACCTCCTATGGGTAAATACTGTGTCTCCTTCATTAGATTAGGAGCTAACTGATTTGGAGAATAGAAGTTATATCTCTTTTCCTTAAATCTCCCATCTTTGCTTCTGAATTCGGGAGTTTTTGACTCTGGAATGTTTAGTTCAAAGTAATAGTTGACATTAATTCTGCAGGAAAAAGGGTATATTTAGAGGTCTAGACCCCACTTTGGACACTGGGGTTCTGTAGACTCAGAGGGCAAAGGATTTAGGAGATAGAAAAATCTGATGTTTAATCTGGTTTCCCCTTTCAAGGATTATTTATTAAATTCTTGCTGCAAAAAGATTCATCCTAGGAGATATAGATTCTGGCCTTTCTCCCCACAGTCTTTTCCTTAGGGCCTTCAGTAAGAAGTCAATTCGAAGATGCCAAGCATTCAGTTTCTACATCCCAAACATCACCCTGACATGGCTTCAGGATGGAAAACCAATGAGCAAAGGGCTCCAGGAATGGGCATAGGACCTATCAGAGCCATGTGAATGTTAAGGTCCTGTCTAAAGAAGAACTCAGATATGCTTATTCTGGGAAACACTTGGGAAGAAATAGAAACTTTCTCTAAGACCTGGGATGAGTAGCAGGGATGGAGCCATAGGAGAAAGGAGAGATCATAGGGTCTCAGTCCTCTTGGGAGAAGGATTAGTTGTCTGTCAAACCCCTCTTATCTTTCAGAATCACACCAGTCTAAACTTCCAGTCAGGATCATTTTTGGGATGCTTAGTCACTGTACTGATCCTTTTGGAAACGAGTGTCTTTATCTGAAGGAGCTAGAGAAAGAAGAAAAAGAACTAAGGGGAATAATTGTGGGAAAGAGTCTGCCTTTGACCTGGATTTCTGCCACCTCTCCCCTTATTTTTCCTCCCTGAAGATTCTATTTAGACTGTCCCTGCACATCCCCTCCTTTCTAGGAAGAAGCAGTTGTCCTTGGTTGGGAATAGAAGAAATTGTTAGCCAAGAGTGGACCTTCCAGGTCTTCCAGAGAAGAGATATCTGGGTTTTGGGATGAGAAAGTCTATGGCCCTAAAGCTCCAAGTCATTTTATGTCCTTTCCTAATTTACCACTTATCTTTCCCTTCTTCTTAATTACTTCCCATAAAGTGGATAAAGGAGAACAATATTTATCTCTGCTAGATGAGTGAGAGGCAGGGGAAGATAAAGGGGTTAAAGCAGAGCTTCAGAGAAAATGACTTGTTGCCCAAAATATGGCAAACATAGGATATGATCCTAGTCTCTCAAGTCCTAGTTGCATATCTCTTCCATTCTATTGTCTTTTAGTAAATGAAATAATTTATATAAAAAAACTTTTTAGGACATTGTAACACTATTTATTTGAGCTTCCAGTTCTTCTAATTCTTCTTTTTAATTCTTTTCCTCTTCCTTCATTTTCTTCTAGTTCTTTTTTTTTTAATGTGGAAGTCCTTCTTGAGAGAAAATAGAAAAGGAGTGGGGTGAGAGGAAAGATTCTGATTGCATTTCCTTAGCTTCTTCTCATCAATTTTTTTCTTTCCTGACTCCTAGACAATAATTAGAGAGCTGATTCCTCTTTTTGAGGGTAAGATGAATGAGGGAGGGGAGCATTTTGTATTAAAGGATATGTGTTACTAGGTTGGAAGAGTAAATCATAGAGGAATAAATCTGATATGGGCAGACATGGGGATATTCTAAGGAGTTCCTTCTAATGGATAATGACTGACTTCAGTTTCATCATTTCTCCTACTTTTCAGATACACTAAGGATCAATGGAGTTAGGTTTTCCCACCCTCGTCCTTGACCCAGCTGGTCTTGTTGTGACCCCAACTTGTTTCCTTCCATTCCGCCACACTGACCTGCTTTGTCTAGGGCATCTGTGGGATTAAAAGGCAAAAATACCAGCCTAGGCATTCTTTCCCAAATTAGTGTGTGTGTTCCTGTCCATTCTTTGTCACCCAGTAAATTCAGCCTGAGAGGCTGAATTCAAAGCTGATGGAGGAATGGATTTCCTCTCTTTAAAAAGCTACTACTCTCTGTTTTCTCTTTGTGAGTTTTCATTTTATTTGTACCCCCCCCCCCGCCCCATTTGTGTTGGGATATTCTGACTTTGCACTTTAATAGAACCTTGCAGGAAGAATTTCTGAGGTCAAGTTTGATTTGCCTTTTCAACTTTTAGGGGATCCCAGAACAGTTAGAGAGTGAGGATCCTGGCTCTAGTAGACAGTGGCTGACTCATGTTCCAATACCTCCTGAAAGATCCAGAAACCCTTACCAAGGATAGCATCCTAGATTTGATGGGATGCTGTTCCACCTCAAATTCAGTATGATTTGTGGAAAAGGAGTATCTGGAACTTCTCTTTAGTAAGTGATGAGAATACTGTATCCCTGGGGTTACTTTCTCTTCATACCCCTCCAACAATCCAGGGACCTGGGTGATTTCCTTTTTTTTTTCTATCTGGATCACATAACATTCATTTATGTCGCTGTCCAAGCCCTCCCTTAAGATTTCCCCACAGCTTTTTTTGAGGAGGGGGAGATAGTTCTTATTCTGAGATCTCAATGTGTACAGACCTCAGTGGAGCACTCATAAATATCTTGCTCTCCCCCGAATTCTGGTATCTATATAACCTTTTCCAAAATACTTTTGTGTGATAATTTAAGAAGGCATTAATTGTCATCTAAAAAAATTCAAGGATTTGTGGGAGAGAGGTGACTTGAAGATATTGCAGAACAGGATTGTAGGGACAGATAGGCAAATTTATCCATCATGGACCCAGGATATTTATTTAAGCAGAGAAGCTCATGGTATGGTGAAATGTGGTGAACTTGGAATCAGAAGACCTAACTTCTAGTCCTGACTCAACTACCTACGGACTTATTAACCTGGGTCAGCCAATTAACCTATGTTTCAGTTTCCTTGTCTCTATTCTGAGGCTAATACTACTACTTGCTTTTACTATGTAGGAGGCTTTTTGTGGGGCTCAAATGCAGCTATGCATAAAGTGATTTTAACATAATACATCTGTGAGTTTATGAGGTATAGGGCCAAGAACCCTAGCCTGCTAGCCTAGAAGGCATGGCATAACTTTTCATCTCCATCTCATGCTCTTCATCTATAAAAAGGCTTAACAATATTCTAACATAATTAGATAACCAATTATTGTGGGGAAAGGTAGTTGAATATTCTCTGTTATAAAGGTGAGGGCCTAGACAGAGCCCTGATCTCCTCACCACAGGGGACCCCTCCCTTCCCTTTCCTTCTCTCCTGGAAGACAGATCTATAGACTGTAGGACTGATGCATGACAAAGAGATTTAGATGGCTGAGGGGGAAAGGGAGGTGAGGATGACCGGGGAGGGGCTCCAACTCCTTCCTCTGCTAGGATTCTTCCACTAACCCCTTTCTTCCATTCATTCATCTTAGGCCTATAGAGGAGGGGAAAAAGTGAGAAGAATATGAGTCAAACTTCCTAACCTCCAGAGGCATGTTACATCTTCATCTTCAGGTTGAGTGACTAATGCTTTACTAAAACAAGATTTTGGGATAGAGTTGCACACCCAGATATGCATATATATGTAATCAGAGGACAGCTAGATATGTGGATACATATATTGAGGAGACCTGTCTGTTTACAAACCAAGGTCTCAGGGGGCCAACATCCAGAGATATACATGAGCTTATGAGCCATGAAAGGTGAAATAAGAGACCTTTACAAGTAATCATAAACAAATGCAGAGACACAATATGAAGACACTGTCAGGAGATCCTGATGCCCTCTAGACAAGAGAAGTTCCCGAAGGCAGACCCAAGACTGATGCAAGGGAGACACAAATACACAGGTGTCAGAGATTCATAGATTCTCCAAGACCCAGGGAGAAAGAAATAGGAGAGCCAAGATCCAACCTGACAATGCAGTGTTTTAGTGGAAAAGAGGCATGTCTTTCCTCAGCAAAATAACAAATTTAGTATCTTGTCGATGATAGATAATAGTTTACTTGAAAATTTGAATTTTGAGGTTTGTTGTCCTCAACTTGATGATCTGTGGTGTCACCCCCCAATTTTTTTCTTCTAGGTCCCAATCTCATTCACACAAAAGTGTAAAATGACCCCATAATGGTTTAATAATGTGTGAACTCTTCTTGTGAAATCAGCCCAGGCTTGTGCCAAAGGAATTACATTCCAAGTGTGGAGTCTATCTGGTAAAATATTTTGGGAAGGAAAGGGGTTATTATTTATTTTATTAAAATTTCATTTTTCCTTTTGAGCAAAAAAGTTAACACCTCCAAAACACATCAAACACTTTGGATAAAATTTCATGAGAGGAATCTGGCATGCATAGCCAGAGATCCTTATGGAGAATTAAGGTATCCTGTATCCCTGCTTCTTGAACTTCTTAATTACCTGGCCCGCCCGGAGAAGTGGAAATAAACAAACCCAAATCAGCTTGTTCCCTGAGTAGAAGAGTCTTAAACTGACCTATCCAAAACTACAGATGTTCCTTAGTGGAAAAAGATTAGGAAGCAAAGGGAGAAGGATTCTGAACTCTCTGAAATGGAAGAGGTGAAGAGAAAGGACAAAAAGAACAGACCTGGAGAGGACGGGGGGGGGGGGGGGGGGGGGGGAAGAAAAACCAGAGAAGTGGAGGAGAGCTGGATTTTACTGTCTGTGTCCTGGAGGGAGATTCAGGGTTTGGGGGGTAGTGGAAGCTGGGGGGGCAGGAAGCTGGCCCCAGGGGAGCCATCAGAGCTCATTGATGGGTTGAGCACTTGTTTAGGGTTTAGAGCTGCCGCCTCAGGGGATCAGAATTGTCCAGCCAAAGCCATTGTCTCCCCCCCCCCTTCCCAGCCTGCCCCTTTGAACCTGACTCCGGAGATCTTTTCCACCTTCCCTCCTCCCCGAAGCCTGGGGCTGGGTTATCTGGACCAGAGAGGTAAAGAAGGCGGAACTGGGGTGGGGTGTCAGACATTTGGGTCCCTGAGGGGGTAGAGCAGACTGGGCTGTGGCATTTGCCTGGGTATCTGAGGAAAACTAAGTTGAGGGTCTCTGATCCACACTTTATCTTTAAGCAGAGTGAGAGAAACGTAGTGACTCTTAGGCTACTGAGGGGAGATGAGCTTTGGGGGGAGGACAGTCCCCTTGGCGAGGGAAGCAAATATGCATTTAATTCATTAAGTCACTAGAAGATATCTGGGGTGCATGAGAGCTAGAGGGGCGAATCGATATCTGGATCCCTGAATGAGGGGTGCTGTTAAGAGTCTGACTCAGAGTGCAATCTTTGGAGAAGCAACTGTATGGGGCGGGGAAAAAGGGTGGGGGGAGTCGAGATACAGTTCTGAAGGAAGGAATTGGAATGCTACAAAGCTGTCTAGGTGACCTTTGACACAGTCTAGGCTCCTGCCTCAGTTTCTCCCCCTCCCCCTACCTGGGGCGGGGGGAAAGGGCGGGGCTAGAGGTCAAGGCCGGACTGGGTGGGATTGTGAAGGGAGGGGGTAGGATTGTCCACTTTTGCTCTCAGTCCTTAAATCCCCGGGTCGGGGGGACCCCGCTTCCGCATGGCCGGACACCTGGCTCCTGAATATTTCTCGCCACCCCCAGGTGGTGGCGGGGCGGGAGGGTCAGAGCCTACGTGGAATTGGCCGGGCTTCCAAGGCCCACCCGGAGGGACTGGAACCGGACCGGGGCCCGACGGGTGGGGAATGGCCCCGTGCCATTTGTACGATATGTGGGGAGGGGGGTGTCTACTGTGAGCCTCAGCCCAACGTGGGAGCGATGGTTCCACCTGCCCAGGAGATCGTTGCCGCCGACGGCGACGCCGGAGCCGGGGTTGAGAGCCCTTCCGAGGGCAGCTCCCCAGAGCCCCGCGCCGCTGCCCGAGTCTCCAAGACTGAGCCGGCGGAGAGTGGAGACGAGGTGAGACTGGTGATGAGGAGAGGTAGGAGGGCGGAGATCCCCGAGGAGACCCAAGGGCTAGGAATGGGGCTCCCTGGGCCAGGGCTGCGCCGCAGGATGTCGGCGACACCGGCCATCCAAAGGCCTGAAAGGAACCCGCCGGCTTCTGGCCTTTCAAAAGGACTTCGGGAGTGGACATGGGGGTTTTGAAAAATACTACACTGGGAAGTCGGGATAGAATAAGATTCCAAGGGTCTTTGGAGTAATTGGGACTAGAAGGTAGGGGCTGGAAACTTGGGCCAAGATGCCTGAAGGTAAAAGGAGGAAGGAGGGTTAAATGCTGCATTGCTGGAGGTATCCTGAAGCCTGTGTAACCTATGATTGGCAGTTTCTCCCACTTTCCAGGTCGATTCGGATGTTCTGTAGCCCCTATTTAGTTTGTACCTAATTTAGCTCCTATCTTCCCCTCCCACACCTCCTCTTTATTCCCCTGGTCTCCTTCTCTGGTCCCGTTTTGTGACCTCAGGCTTAACCGTCTTATCTGGTTAGTCTGATTGAGCACCCATTCTCCTGTATTGTTCCCTGGAAGTGGTGGGTGGGACTGTTTGGTATCTTATTTTGGGTGGAGAACTCTGATCTCTTGGATGGTGTGGATGCTAATTGAGAGGAGAGAAAATAAAGTTGAGTGACCCTGGAAGACTTCTTTTTCTTGGAGGCAGTGATAGATGGAAAATTGGTAATGCTAACTTTATTGTGTCCTTTTGGGTATCAGTTTCTCTTATCTGTAAAATCAGAGCTTTGAAATTATTTGTAAGGTCAATTTTTTAGATGCCATCCAGGTGGTCAATGAAATCACCAACAATAGATTGGGCTCAACTTTGGTGAAGCTGCAAATGTTGAACAAACATTTATGAGATCCTACTCAGTTAGGCACTGAAATTACACGGATGAAATAAAGCACAACATCTCTCCTCAAGCTTACGATCGCTTACATTGGTAGGTGAGACCTGGATGGAAAGAAAATTAAAGGTATATATATTAAGGCAAATTTCATTGAGAAATTTTTTTAAGTAAACAGGAGGTGAATAATAAAGG